>NC_057934.1:37752817-37827300 GCF_018555375.3 Anguilla rostrata
TATTGAGTTTTGAGTTTCTGTGCAAACGCCGAAAACAGCTGGTATAATAAAACAATGACGGTAATACATATATAGTCCGCTTCGTTCCGTTGCTACCATAACATAACGACATACAGCTGCAGTTCTCGCTGCATTTAATAATATTGAATATAAACAAAATACGCAATTTATGCTGTAAATCGTATCTCAATGTTAATCTCTAAATCAATGAACTCAGGTGTAACTAGTTTGTTTCGAGATGGACTTAACTCTTCTTAACTATTGCCGTAGGGCTATTATACGTGATGGGACGGTCAGACGGAACATTTGAAGACAGATGCGGGTGAGTTCGTTTAGTCTTTGAAATCTGTCATTATGCTGAGAAATAGCTAAACCATTTATTGATAGGTTCTGAGTTTCTGTGCACACGCGCGAAAACACGCTGGTATAATAAACAATGACGGTAGCCAATACATATATAGTCCGCTTCGTTCCGTTGCTACCATAACATAACACACATACAGCTGCAGTTTCTCGCTGCAATTACTAAATTGAATATAACAAAAGACGCAATTTATGTGTAAATCTATCCCAATTTAACCTAAATCGAAGTAAGCTTACGTGTCTAATAGTTGTGTAGATGATTTATCTCTTAACTATTGCGTAGTTAGTTTTATCAGTAGGAAGTCCATGATTTGGAACATGGGAAGATAGTGCGGGTGAGTTCGTTTAGTTTTAAATCGTCATTATGCTGAGAAATAGCTAAACCATTTATTGATAGGTTTGATATTCTGTTAACGCGCGAAAACACGCTGGTATAATGAAACAATGACGGTAGCCAATACATATATAGTCCGCTTCGTTCCGTTGCTACCATAACATAACGACCTACAGCTGCAGTTTCTCGCTGCATTTACTAATATTGAATATAATCAAAGACGCATTTTACGCTGTAGTCTGCCAATGTCTAAAATAACACGGTCCATTTGAAGACAACATCGGGAGTTCGTTTAGTCTTTAAATCCGTCATTGTGCTGAGAGAAATGTTATTCTCAATTTAATTTCTAAATTGACTGTAAGCTTAGGGTTGTAACTAGGTAGTTGTTCTTAGGTGACTAGTTAGTCTTAACTATTGCTTGAATGTTCTCATAGACTGCGTTGTTGCTGTTCTTGTTTGTGTTAGCGTTAATCAGTTTAACCACTGGGTCCAAGTTGAACTATGCGGATGTTTCCTGCACTTGGAACGGTATTTCTCTCTAGGGTTTTCGGCACACTAATTCCTGGTTATGGTTATACACTTTGTTGTACGTCGCTCTGCATAAGAGCATCTGCCAAATGCCTGAAATGTAATGTATGTAATGTAATGCAATATTCCGTAGCAACAAGATAAACCCGACATTAGCCCTAAATATGCCAATACAGCAGTGAAAAGGCTGCTCACTGAATAACGAAATAAACGAGACAATTAAAAACAAAAATTATACCATGTCATTCTACAGTCAATATCTGGGACTAAACTTTAATAAATATACAATTCCATCGGTTTTACGCAGAGATGCCTTGTAGGGTTATATTTGTCTTGGATAATCCGTTTGTGAAATGTGGATATTTTCAAAAAAGTCGTATACCACTCTGTTGCTACGGCGTTGTCGTTCTCTTATCCAATTTGGGTGATTGACAATTCATTTATTCGTAGGAGATAGCTTTCTAGTGTATACATGTCGATTTGGCTTTGGATAGCTTTTTATAGGTCGCTAACGAAAATTTTCTGATCTCAATCTACATAAATAAACCGGTAGGCTGCTCTGCGGTAGCACGTGGCGAGTTGATATAATCCTTTTTTAGTTTTTTCTCAATGTCGTCTTTATTATTTGAAATGTGCATTTAGTGTCATTATTCTATCTGTCTCTGTGGCGCTCTGAAATGTGCATTCTCTGCTAAACTGAGCAATGGATTGGAATATGTGTCTGACATAGTGTTGCACGGTATGCCAAAACTTCAGCACTTTCTGGGTACTTAAAAAAAAAAAAAAAACAGAAAAAAAAACGGTTTCGTATTTGAATTTCCCGATGTTCGGTAGTTCTGTGTCAAATGTAAAAGCCAGGGAAATGTGTCTCCCGCATTACTGATTTAGAGGATGAAAAGTGTAGTTTGTCAGAATCTTCGCTAGATGGCAGTAGCAACTAAGGTTGCCAAGTGAGGTGACCTGCGCTTGTGCATTCACTTCCCTGAAACAGCGCAAGCTTTGACTCGGCTCACTTCAGTAGCAATAGGTGTTCCAATTTGGAAATATTTTATTATAGATAGATGCTTTTTTGTTATTAAAATATGCTGTTTTTAAATCTATTTAAAGGTGAAAGACCTGTTTTAAAGAGTATTTACTTTACAACTTTAATTTTTGAAATATATTCAACATATTTTTATATTGTTCAGTGTTGTAACACTATAGGCCTATGCATATTAATATGTTGAAGAGACTTCAACTTACAGGTTGTTAATGAACCAGGTTGTTAATAAACCATGAATTAGAAAATGAGGTCAACCCTTGTGGACATTACGTTTCTGATCTATTAAGGTAATTTCAGTATCGTTAGGTACCGAGTATCGAATTAGCACCGTTTAAGTTTCAAGTATCATTTCAGTATTGAGTATCGTAATACTAAACGTGGTATCAGTATCAAAGTCAAAATTTCGGTATCGTGACAACACTAGTGTGACGCCTTTTTTAGTTGCGGCGCAGAAACACTGCAGCTGTGCATGCACACCGGACCATGTAAGTGTTATGACATGCCATCTAAGTGTTACGACATAGTAAAGGCCTTGACGGGAAGCGGCCAGGACACATCCATGGCGACGTAACTAAGTCATCCGACAGCGTCTCTTAGCTCAAAATTGGCCATAAGTCATCAATATATCATACGATCATCGTGATATTCAGTAGATATGTTGGGTGAAGGCATATGATCATGAGGACAAAGCCATTTTAAAATCGCTCCATAGGGGGCGCGATGCTGCCACTGCTTGGACCCCTTCCAACGCCGCTTGCGGCTTTAATTATTATTATTATTCTTATTTTTCTCCGGTAAAAGTGTCTGAGGCTCAGCAACCATAAGTCCTGGAGCAACCAAATTTGGCAGGTGGGTTCCTATGTGCCCCCACTACTCAGGCACTAAAAACCACGTACGTCGGCCAGATGGTGGCGCTATAACAAAGGGTAACGCGTAACAGGCCATAACTCCCACACCATAAGTTAGATCAACACAAAACTTTATAGATATATGCCTCTGAACGTGCTCTATACTTTTGCCATTGGGACTACCTGTGTCCGCCATATTGTTTTCCCGCCATTTTAACTGTATCGTTGGGGCGTGGCAGCTTTCTCCGCTAAAATGTCTGAGGCTCAGCAACCATAAGTCCTAGAGCAACCAAATTTGGCAGGTGGGTTCCTATGGCCCCCCACTACTCAAGCACTAAAAATCACCCATGTCGGCCAGATGGTGGCGCTATTACAAAGGGTCATACTTTTAAAGGCCATAACTGCCACACCGTAAGTCCGATCAACACAAAACTTAATCGACCGATGCATCTGAATGTGCTCTACAACTTCGCTTTTGGGACCACCTATGTCCGCCATATGGTTTGCCCGCCATTTGGCCGTTTCTATTAGGTGGGGTGCGGAAGAGCTGTGGCTCCAAATCTAAACGGTTACGACATCGAGTAAACTTCTTTACGGCAAGCGACAACCATAGCGACGCAAGTAATCCGACACCGTAGGGTCTAGTTTTTAGCAGTGAAAGCACGGTCTGACACTGCCACCTAGCGTGCATGCTAGGATAGGCTACCCAAAGTTTTTCAGTAAAACCTTTCTGAGAGGACGAATAATTACTTTTCTTTAGCATGGATCCATTTGAAGACAGTATCGGGTGAGTTCGTTAAGTCTTTAAATCTCTCATTTTGGTGAGAAAAAGCTAAACCATTTTATTGGTAGTTCTTGAGTTTCTGTGCAAACGCGCGAAAACACGCTGGTATAATAAAACAATGACGCTTCGTTCCGTTGCTACCATAACATAACAGACTATCTTGTGTCTACAGCTGCAGCTTCTCGCTGCAATTTCTAACATTGAATATTCACAAAAGACGCAATTTATACTGTACTCTGCCAATGTCTACATAAATAATACGCTACGGTAAAGCTTTGAGAGGATGAATCATTACTTTTCTTTGACATGGATCCATTTGAAGACAATAACAGGTGAGTTCGTTTACTCTTTAAATCCGTCATTATGCTGAGAAACAGCTAAACCGTTTTATTTATGGGTTCTGAGTTTCTGTGCAAACGCGCGAAAACACGCTGGTATAATGAAATAATAACGGTAGCCTAATACATATATAGTCCGCTTCGTTCCGTTGCTACCATAACATAACGACCTAGAGCTGCAGTTTCTCGCTGCAATTACTAATATTGAATACAAACAAAAGACGCAATTTATGCTGTAGTCTGCCAATGTCTAGATAAATAATACGGTCCATTTGAAGACACCATCGGGTGAGTTCGTTTAGTCTTTAAATCCGTCATTGTGCTGAGAGAAATCGTATTCTCAATTTAATCTCTAAATTGACTGTAAGCTTAGGGTTGTAACTAGGTAGTTGTTTCGTAGGTGACTTAGTCTTAACTCATCTTAACTATTGCTTGAATGTTCTCATAGACTGCGTTGTTGCTGTTCTTGTTTGTGTTAGCGTTAATCAGTTTAACCTACTGTGTCCAAGTTGAACTATTCGGTTGTTTCCTGCACTTGGAACGGTATTTCTCTCTAGGGTTTTCGGCACACTTATTCCTGGTTATGGTTATACATTTTGTTGTACGTCGCTCTGGATAAGAGCGTCTGCCAAATGCCTGTAATGTAATGTAATGTAATGCAATATTCCGTAGCAACAAGATAAACCCGACATTAGCCCTAAAATACGCCGATACAGCAGTGCAAACGCTGCTCACTGAATAACGAAATAAACGAGACAAAGTTTTTTTTTAAAATTATGTCATTCTACATTCAATATCTGGGACTAACCATTGAATACATATACAATCTTACCACTGGTTTCACGCGTAGAGATGTCCCTTTTGCGACTGAGTGGTCATATATTGTCTTGGACAATCCGTTTGCGAAATATACGCACATCTGTCACTCCTGGCTCGGCTATCTTCAATAATAGCTGTGCGTAATACCACACCTGTTGCTTACGTCGTTGTCGCTCTTTTTAGGGCAACTTGGCTTCATTGACAACTCATTTATTTCGTAGGTGAGAGTATAAGCTTTCTAACGATGTATAACATGTCTGATTTCGCTTTTGGAATAGCGTTTTATAGGTCAGTGTAACCGACCATTTTCTCTTCTGCCAATAAATATATAAAACGGTCGGCTGCTCTGCGCGTAGGTCGCGACTTGATAACTCGTCTTTTGTTTCGTTTTTTCTCAATGTCCTATTTATTATTTGAAATGTGTATTTATGTGTTGTTATTCTATCTGTCTCTGAGGCGCTCTGAAATGTGCATTCTCTGCTAAACTGAGCAATGGATTGGAATATGTGTCTGGCGTAGTGTTGCACGGTTTACCAAAACTTCAGCACTCTCTCGGTACTTAAAAAAAAAAAAAAAAAAAAACGGTTTCGTATTTGAATTTTCCAACGTTCGGTAGTTCCGCCTCAAAATTAAAAGCCAGGGAAATGTGTCTCCCGCATTACTGATTCAGAGGATGAAAAGTGTAGTTTGTCAGAATCTTTGCTAGATGGCAGTAGCAACTAAGGTTGGCAAGTGAGGTGACCTGCGCTTGTGCATTCACTTTCTGGATACAGCGCAAGCTTTGACTCAGTTCACTTCAGTAGCAATAGGTGTTCCAATTTGGAAATATTTTATTATAGATAGATGCTTTATTGTTTTTAAAATATGCTGTTGTTAAATCTATTTAAAGGTGAAAGACCTGTTTTAAAGAGTATTTACTTCACAACTGTTTAATTTTTGAAATATATTTAACATATTTTTCTATTGTTCAGTGTTGTAACACTATAGGCCTATGCATATTAATATGTTGAAGAGACTTCAACTTACAGGTTGTTAATGAACCAGGTTGTAAATAAACCATGAATTAGAAAATGAGGTCAACCCTTGTGGACATTACGTTTCTGATCTATTAAGGTAATTTCAGTATCGTTAGGTACCGAGTATGGAATTAGCACCGTTTAAGTTTCAAGTATCATTTCAGTATTGAGTATCGTAATACTAAACCTGGTATCAGTATCAAAGTCAAAATTTCGGTATCGTGGCAACTCTAGTGTGACGCCTTTTTCAGTTGCGGCGCAGAAACACTGCAGCTGTGCATGCACACCGGACCATCTAAGTGTTACGACATGCCATATAAGTGTTACGACATAGTAAAGGCCTTGACGGGAAGCGGCCAGGACACATCCATGGCGACGTAACTAAGTAATCCGACAGCGTCTCTTAGCTCAAAATTGGCCATAAGTCATCAATATATCATACGATCATCATGATATTCAGTAGATATGTTGGGTGAAGGCATATGATCGTGAGGACAAAGCCATTTAAAAATCGCTCCATAGGGGGCGCGATGCTGCCACTGCTTGGACCCCTTCCAACGCCGCTTGCGGCTTTAATTTTAGTTAATTGTTTTTGCCCGTTCATTTCATTTTGTGTTTGTGTGGGTGCGCTTTCTCTCCATGCAGCAACCAACAGTGTACTCATTACATTCCAGACATTTAGCTGGATATATACTGAAGCAATGCAGGTTAAGTACTTTGTTCAAGTGTACAACGTGTCCTACTGGGATTCAAACCTGTGACCTTTAAGTTACAAGACCAGTTCCTCACTAGTGCCATCGCAAGATACACAATTGTATCCAGAGACACATCTGCATCTACCAAGAGAGACAGCAATCTGAATAGAGCAGGGGTGCCCAATATGTCAGAGGTCATGCTGGAGATTGAGTGTCATGCTGGTATGTTGTGTGTATAGAGCCACACTGCTGGAGGAAAGAAGCTATAGTCCCTCATTTGCAGTCTCATTCTGTGCATAACTGTTAGCACAGAGGAAAGTAAAATATTACTATTTTGGAGTCAGGTAACTGAGAAAATATTAAATTAACACCACATATAACTATACGTGTTCCTTCACCACGCAGATACTTCCGCTGTTTGGTGTGTCTAAGGAGATTTTTTACACACATCTTGAGTCATCAAAAAATCATGCTATGATCTTATTGTTGAATTCGTCATTGGCCTTTAACACATTTCAACCCCACATTCTGACCCATTGGCTGGTGACAGAGTTCTCCCAGGATGTAGGCTTCAGCCTGTGGCTACTTGACTTTTCAAGTCAGGAAGTTCATAATGGGTTCTTTCCTGTCTGAAAAAATTACAGAGACAGGTTCATCCCAGGATTGTTTTGCCCCACTGCTGTTTATTTTATACACCAACAGTTGCACTGCTTTGGTTAGCTCCCTTCAGCTTGATGAGCATGGTCCTGTCTTAGAAGAATTTATCTTTAGGTGTGATAAATACCTTTAAGACAAAGTAGATGTCTATTGACTTCAGAAAGGAGCCCTCACACAGCCATTAAAGGCCAATCCATAGAGTCAGTCAAAGTACAAATACCCAGAGGGGGCTTTGTTTTGGACCATGAGCTTCAGTGGAATTTGTCTGTAAAAAGGGGTAGCAACAACTTTATTTTCTTTAAAAGCCTGTGCCTTTTAATGGTGGATGTGCCATGCTTAAAATGTTTTACAGGGGTTTTACTGGGGGACTTACTAAAGGATTACGTCTACTTTCCGATGGAAAAAAAAAAAAGTTGCTAGAAGGTTGCAGCATCTGTGATGTATTTGCTAAATGGCCACAATGGGTCAAAATCGCTATTAGCACATTTAGTTTATGAAACATACATTAATTGCGACTCCCCACTTTGCATGATAATTTTTAGAACTTCTGAAAGTTTAATCTCTCATTACTACAAGAGCGTACTTTAGAGTTCACCTTGCACAGAGGACGCCTTACATTTTTGTCCAATACAGGCAGTTGAAAGTTCCGCATCCAGGAGCAGAGGAAATTTATGTGCTCGTACCAAATGCCAGTCTTTGACAAATTATACCTTCTAATAAACTGATCTGATGAACTATATGTGGTTTCTTCAGCTTTAAAGGGACACAGAACTTATCCACAGCTAGAAAATGAGGCCCCAATCCATTGCCAATGCACAAAAAACACAAAGGAGGCAAAACTTTGATCTTAGCTTACCACCCCTGTGAGAATCATCCCTAAGTTACCCCAGTAAGACAATTGATACAGCACATTTCCTGACTTTCAGGTCAGATATGTTACACAGATGCAGGATTGAAATTTTTTTCCTGAATAAAAGAAGAAAGGAAAGGTGAAGTGGAAAAGAAAGAAGAGATTATTATTCACTACCAATAAAGAATTAGAAGTGGATGGATGGGAATTTTCAGCATATGATTTGGAGTGGTGGCTTGGGTTGTGCAGGTATTTTAAAGAGATCAATATGGAATTATATACATTTGGAATGTGATACATGTGCCATGCATATTCAAGTATATGTGTGTATCATTATTGCGTTCATTATCCTCACCTCACATTATCCTTATCGGGCTTAACCAGTGTCACAAAGGTAGTTATCACCTTGCTAAGTGAACATAGGCTTGTTAATCAAGCTCTGTGCTCATTCCCTTAGGAGTGCTGGTGTCTGCAAAAACATTGCTACCAACAAAGCCAGGGACAAGGGTTGGGAAAAAAATAAATTACTAATAGTGTAAATGTGTTGTGAATACCTTATTTACACCAGTAGCCTAAATCTCCACTCACTAATTTTCCTGCAGTTTAGGCTATTTCTAATGTGGCAACTGCTCATTCTAGAGCTCCTGAACCTTAAACTCGATACAGAATATTATAAATATTGTCTGAAGCAATCATGCCAAAGTTTATTTACAAACTCAAGAATTACGGAACTCAGGCCATTGTCCCATAATTAAGGGAGTATAGTATAGTATAGATTTATAGAGAGTATAGATTTAGGCTAGTGGTAAGGTAAATACACAATTAAGTAGACTGTTGCATTTGGCTCGCCAGAGAAGCGGATTGGTCTCAGCTGCACCAGCTGGTGGAGAGAGCACACGCACATGGGTTGTGTTAATTAAATCAGCCCAGGTGTGTTCCTCTCCACAGTTCGGGGCTGCGATCGGGAGCTCACACCGAGAGCGCTTTCATGGTTTAATTTTGGTTTCAGTTCGGTTTCTCAGTACACAAGACAGAGAAAGTGAACCCCCACAGGGAACTGCTGCATCTTCCTCCCAGGGGTGTCACGATGGCATGTGACGTAGACAAATCAGTTTTAATCACTAGCCTGTACTTAACGAAATGACAACGACAATAAAGGTTATTTTTAACACTTCAAGATCTCCACTGCCAAATTCTACCTGCATTTGGCGGGTGGCGGGTGTTAATGTCAAGCCCTGTTCCTAACAACGATCAACAATAGCAGTGACAACGGAACAAAAAGACAAAAGATATGTAAAGAAAAGGAGCAAAAGTAATTGGAAAACTGTTTTTAGGGCAGCTGTGTGTTTTTGCATCCAAAGTGATGTAAAAGAGAAACAGGCGGTTTGAAATGAGCGGGCTAATATGTGCAGTTGTATTAGATTGGTTTGAATCTAATACAATGAATCTAATTGGTTTTAAGTACATACTACTTGACCATCCAATAGAAGGGCAGCTTTTCTTGGTCAACGGGCACAGCTGAAACTTTTCACCTTTGGGTGGCAGTGCATAGCCCTTTTGCACAAAATGCAGTGGCAGGGCTTAATTCTATTATTTTATTTATATTATTTTTTTTACTGTAGGACTTAAGATTTATCAATTGGAGAAAAGATAGTTGACTTCAGGACTTACAAATTTAATTATAAAAGCATTGCAGTGTTATTTGAATATGACTGGTGCCAGTCACAGATCATGCACCACACCTTCAATGGGGTTTCTTGTTGGAAATGATCCAGTACAAAAGACATGGGTCTTGTGGGTGGGAAAGTATAGAGCAGTTTTTTCCCCCACAAACACCCGAATCGAAGTCAATACTGTATGTGACTTAAAAAACCTCTGATCCTAGATCTGCTCTAGCGGACAGATTAACAGGTAGGCTATAGTTTGAGCATGAGTTGGTAGGAGACACCACTCAAACTCACAGGCGTCACTGGGACATAACGGAGCTTTGGTGTTCTGCTAATGCAATTTGAAGTTTCAGGGCAGTATTTTGAATGTGATTTGAAAGCTCTAGACCTTGTTGACATGCATCACTGGTCACATCCCTAATATTATTTATTTATTTGGTTCAGTGAACAGTTTTCTAAATAAAATGCACCCTTGGTTCTGCATTGGACTACTGATGGACTGCACACTTCTGCCCACAAACTGCCACACCTCATCTAGAAGCACATGGCTACCCAATGGTGTTCCTATCAGCTTCACTGCAATAAATAAACAGGCTAGTAAAATATACACATTATCATTTGTGTATTCCCTGCAATGCCAAAGCAAAAGCCGATCCCATATTGGCATTAATGTTATTTATACCTCTGCTCGACCTTGATAATGAATCATATTAATATCAACACATAAAACAGAAATATTTAATGGCAGAATGCTTTGAAAAAAAGTGGAGGGAAGCATCAAAGGTATTTGGCAATTTGAATCTAAATTAGTTTATTTATACAATGTTTCCTCAAGTAAATATAATTTGCTTGAACTGAATCACGTACTGCAGTGACAGAAATATGAAGTGTTTGAGTGCAATTTCCTCAATATAACAAGAAAACAAAATGTACCTTTTCATACACAAAAGAAAAAATAATTGAAATGGTCCCTTCAAACAAGTCATGAATAGCAGTTGCCAAAGTCCTACCAAATGCAAAATTCAAGACAGAAAAGGAAATTGGCAATAATAACATTCCAAAAACAGAACAAATACTGAGATAATCAGAACTGCATGCATATTTATTGTTCAGACATTATGCTAAAGGCCCACAAGGTGATAAAGAGAAAGCAGCCGCTTTAGTCATATGACCTTCAGTGATTTATTTGTGGCAAATATTTTTGTAATTACAAATATTTGGCATACATTACACAGAGATAAAGTCCGCCATTTGCATTTTAATTACCTTTGTTCAGTTCCACAGCATGTGTCCAAAATGTAGAGACTCACACCATCTATCCAAGGTAGCAGGCATGTTCAGACAGCAAATTAATTTGTTGACGTGACTTCCCTATATCAGCAGACAGCAATGTAGAGCATAAGGCTTAAACAGCTCATAATACTGAATCCATTTATAATCAATAAGATAATCAAATGTAACATTATGTTCAAATGTTCCATTATTTCAAATGGGTTTGTTTCCCCCATAACTAAATAGTACTGTACAGTGAGAGATTAATCATACATCAGTCTTTTTTTTTTTAGGAATGAACAAAAATGTGATGCTGCATCTGAACTTTGCCTAAATTTTTTGGCTACATCGCGAAAAATCTGACTCAACTAAAAAAAGAACATTTAATTTAGAACTTAATTGTTAAGAATGCAATCATATGCAGTAGTAATGTAATGAACCTGCCCGTTCAAAAGGTTAATTCCTTCACGTTTTTAATGTATTTCAGGAAGGTTCCTTATGTTTCTTCCCTTCATTTTTTTCCTCTCTGAGTATTTTGATGTAGACTGGGGGTGTTCAGAGACTCAAAGGCTTTTAATTGTTTTCATTTTCAGATTGTCTTGCTAAAGAAGCAGGTGGTATCTCTTCCATCGGCAGAAATAAACTTTCTTTTAGCTGCCCTTTAGAAGATTGTGTACACCCTGTTTACCTCAATATTAGGGTGTCAGAAATTGGGAAAGTAATGCAAGTGGATACACAGATTTCAAACAAAATTCCTTATAAGCTCATTAATTCTGCCAAAAACAAAATGAAATAAAAGATTGGAAGTCTATGAATAGTTTTGGTCTTGAGTGAGCAGACAATTACTCCCAGAAACTGACAGTTTTTATATCACATGCAGAGCATTTTACCCAGAATAATTTTGTCCTGTGAATTTTCATTATTTACATCTTGGTTATTCTTGCATTCAATATGAAAACAAATGGATCCCAATGTAACAATGATTTGCCCTGTACTGCTCCATCACACTGGTATCACTTCAGCAAAATTAAGGTATGGCAAGATGATGCGACTTAAAAATCTAGCAGCTAAATGACGTGAGAATTGATTTTATTGCGGTGGACTATGGTCTTGATAAAAAGTATGTATACTTGAACAGCAGCAATTAATGAAAAACACAGGATCGAGTGAGAGGTGCTTGTGTTCATTTGCAAAACCTGTGCATAATTGTGATATTCACATAGAAGACAAATGGATTTATGTGGCTGGCATAAACCTGCATATTGTATAAACATTCCCCACCATTCCAGAAGAGTATCACTCTCCCTAGTCTTCATCCTTTCACATTATAGGAATTTTCACGCATGCATTTACTACCTCCTCAAACTTCGACTTACAGCATTATAAACCTGTGGTAAGATACCGTTACTTGTACATAGACATACAGGTACACAGACTTGTGCTCAATCGCACACCTAACCTTACTACTGCTGCAGACACATCATACCAGGATTTTGAGATGAGATACTGTACATCCCCAATATTTATTTCTTTATTTTCTGTGACTGTCTTTTTAAGTAAAGGGACAAGTTCAACAACTGTTTATTTTTATTTGACTGATATTGCACTGCATTTCTAAGCCATTTCATTCAGCACTACCCACACACTTGCTGTCTCGATTGTATAAATTACTGCATCAATTATTGCATTTGAAATAGAAAATATTTTGGAACCACATGATGTAACAGGGGCATTATTTGAAATGTATATTTGAGTGTATTACCTTACATTACAATCTCCTAGCAGATGCTCCTTTCCACACCCTGCTGCACAGTCCAGCAAAGATCAGTTTGGAATCTTGAGCTGGCATGAGTCGGTCAAGCTGTTGGAAATTAGTTTGAGGTTGTGGACTAGCTTGGCCAATCTGGTCTTAAGTTGGGGTAGCTGGTGGACCAGCAGGTCATGAGCTGGTCTTGAGCTGGAAGACCAGCTTGGCCAATGGGTAACAGGTTGTTGGGTGGCACTGAAGGACCTTTCTAGGTCAGATGACAGAAGGCTTTAAATCTTAATTACTGTAGTTTTGAGTTTATACTGTATGCCAAGTTAATCAAACAATTGGCAGCAGGGTTATTATACTTGTTTGATAGGGTTATAAAGAAAAACATTAACCTTAAAAATTGAAAAGTAGCCCACAACTTCGTAAATTCTTTCCCCTTGACATTTCCTGTTATGAATCATTCTGGGTGCTGCGATGAAGAATGGTAAGAGGTAGTGCCCTCAGAGGCCCACTGTGCACCTGCACCCAACTGAAGCACCCAATCAGGGGTAATGAGGCCCGGCTGTTTACAAGGCCTGTGCGGTGTCTCAGACTCCATTCCACATTTGAGCATTCATGGTAGGGAGAGATGGACACATGGATGCGTAATTCATGATATAAGTTTGATTTGAATACTAATTGAATATGATTTCCAGTTTCCACATTTCTCTAGTTTACGGTTTGTGTTGATACTGTTATATAATGTATTTTCATTAGATGGCAGCATTTTTGTATTTCACTTAATGGCTTTTTAATGACACTACCTGCCCACTACAGAAGAAGAATTCTGATCAAGAAGTTGTTTTTCAGTAGTATCAGGGCAAGATGGTAGAGTGTTCACAAATGTGAAAGCAACCCTTTTAAACAGTCCCTTGTAGCAGCAATATCAGTGAGTATTGTTGTTTATTGTTATTATTACGACTGAAGACCCACCACATCTGTGAACTGAAGTATTGCATTTCTGTATCTTTCAAGTTTCACACTAGTTCATATTAAAACCTGCCTAAAACCAATTACTTGGAGGATTGGTTTGAAGAGGAGTTTAGCTGACCGTTCAGCTCAGTACAGGATCAATAGGAGCACACTGGGTGAGAACAGTACACTGATTAGGGACATAGTTCCTTTTGTTTGTTATTACATCAGAAATCATGTTCATGGAAACATCTCTAAAATAAACTAGCGCTTTTTATTGTACTGTATACCTGGATTATAGATTATTTAACATGGCTTTTGGTGTTTACCCACTCAGTGACCATTATTCATAGCCAGTGTCTTAAATTGTTCCCAAGCATTGACATCTCCTGGCTGTATGTTGCTATATCATTGCTATTTTTGTAATAAACAGCCAACTACAGATAAACTGCATTAGCTAAATGGATAGCTAGCTATAGAACACAGTTCGCTTATACCATAGAGTTATAGCAAGATGCATAATAAACCTAGGACAGCTTTACTACTGGCCAGATAGCTAGCCAACCAATGTGCCATGGCTCTCTAGCTCTCAGTAGCTCTCAAACAGCCATGTGCTTGTTTTGTTTACATTCTGCCCAGTCAAACCCGGTCTAAAGTCCCGCGAAGATTAGGCAAATTAGCCCACTGACGTATGAAAAAGCGACGTTGTCGTCGGTCCATCTGCCCTATGATTTGTTCTGTAACCCCATACTATCAACCAAGGAAGCCTACATTTTTTTCTAATAACCGGGACAGCCCGGAGGGGTTTATTCCACTTATATACAAGGGGCTACCAATAATGACTGTATATGGTTACTTTTGTATTTATAGATTTTTATCGATTTAATCACCTGGAATTGAAATATTCTTCTGCAGCCGTTTGGGCTTATTTTACCGTTGTCAAGCAAAACTGTCGTTGGTAGTTGAACTTGGACCGTTGTTATGCAACATATAGGATATAACAGGCCAATAGTCAGATTGTAACTGTTTTATATATCCTCTCAAACACATTCATTATGTTTTTATGCGAACATTCACTTTCATGTCTTGACATCCGAGGCGACAGAATGCATTCGCATTTCCAATATAACTGGCAAGAACAGCAGAAAACATGCACACGTAAACAATTTGCTGTTTGATTACTTTCTCATCGTCAATTCCATATAGGCTAATCGCAAAATGACAAGAATAGAACGAAAACTCGGACTTGCGTGAAAATTTAAATTAGTAGTGGTACAGCCACCGTTTGCTTTCCTTCGAAGTTACTGCTAGCCGAGCAGCGAAGTGTGCCCTCCAGATGCGAACCATGCACCATAAATTAGTCCATAGTCTTCCTGGTCTTTTTGTGGAATTGAAGAATGGCAGAGTAAAACTACGGCAGTCTGAAAAAGCTAAAGGGACGATTAGTAGAATTAACCTGTTATTTTACCCTGACAAAAAGTGCGGAAGGTGATTTCCAATTTGCTTTTACTGTATCACCAATGTGAATTACGGAGAACTACCGCATACCTCACATAACTGTATCAAACGTTTTGAGTCAATTACAACGGGCTAAGAAAATCCGGAAGAAAATATTCAGCAACCGAATTAATCCGTTTGAATGTTTTGGTACGTAATATGCTGTCCCAGCACGAATGCTTAGCATTTTATAAAACTAATACTAAAGCAAGAAAAGAACAGAAGAGCACACGTTATAATTCCAAGACGTTGGCAGGCTATCACCAAAACTATGCTACTGCGCCGCATATAACATACAAGTTTGATTTGAAGTTATTATGAAAATAAATCTGTTTGCGGTTGCAGATTTTTAAACATGACGCTTGAAATAAAACAAATAACACTGCAAGTAGTCGACTAATCAGAAATTTTCAGCGCTTGCGCCCCACCCCAAAGGTTCCGGTACTTTTGGAAAGTACTACCCCCCGAGCAGGAACTTTTTTAGGGGTAAAATAAAGCCCCCGGAACTAAATTTAGACCCTAGTTCCTGCGGTGGAAACGCACTGAGTTCCTCAAAAGGTTCCTAGTTCCGGGGTAAAGTTCCTGCGGTGGAAACGCAGCTTGTTTTTCATAATTAAGGTAGAGTCTTTCTGAGGGGGAAAATACACTTTTTAACCTTGACCTCTTGGATTGTTCTGATATTTGACACACATAATGTACCCTCTGAGCAATGACCATTGGGATACTTTAGGAAAAAATTTAAACAAAACAAACCATCATAAAGAAAATTAGAGACAAAGTGTCCATTTTCACTCCACTTTTGGCCTACCCACCTCTACTCGAGACCTACAGTTTGTCAAACATAAATGATAAACAAAATCACAAATTAGACTTGCTCTACAACATGGTTCATGTTTGAATACTTTGATGTATTTCCATTAATTAAGCATCAAAAATAATAATCTAATTATCTTAAAACAACTTTTTAAATTTTTTTAAAAGTTATATACAGTCTGATGTATACACATGCCAGTTGTTTTACAGTACAATTACAGGGGGTGATTGACTGGTTGTACATCTACTGTATTCTGTGTCTGTAGCTGGTGCTTATACAAATGTCAGCTGAGGATATGATGGAGCTAATTAGATCATTAAGAGCAGAAATTGGCAGAAAATCCTGACACGGATCAGCCCTTGTTATGCACCCTGTACATTCCACCTTAAAGAACATAAATATAATCTCTCTGCTTTCCTCTCACTCACTCTCCCTCTCCCTCCATCTGATAGAGCTAATTATGTTTCAGAACTTCAGAATTCCCATTTGAATTACAGCAGGACTCATTTCAGAGGGTGATTATACCATGTTTATTAATATTGATACTGGGGAAGTGAAAACTTTGATTACAAAATTTCCATTGCATAAATTATACATAATTATACATATATTTGACAACAGAGGATGAAACGATTAAAGAAATGCACAGACAGATCGGATCTAACTGCAGCGCAGTAAGCGCAAAAGGATATAACTATGCCATCAGAAATGTATGGGGTTAACAAAAGTTAGAGAACACTTAGTGCCTCAACAAAAGTAGCTTCCTACGCAATAACTTTCTAGGTTTGAAGCGGACAATGAATGTGTTTCTTTTACATGGATGTAGACGGTACAAAAGAACTAAATTGTAGCTTAAAGTACTACTATACTGCTTGCCTGTTTTTATTCAAGTTTTTCCATTGAGACTGTTGACAAATTACAGGGCTTCATTAGCTACTAATACTGGGATGTAGGCTGCCTCAAATAGTGAAAGATAATTTTTTTTTCACACATCATACTCTTTAACCGAGACTAGGGGTGATAACACTGGGTATTATAACCCCAATCTCCACAGAATGGAAATGACACGTGGGGGATATGAAATATTTGAAGATGACATAAGAAGTCTTTAAGACAAATGTGATGCCAGGAGCAGTGCCTCAGAGGGAAATAAAGGAAGTGACAGGCTGAAAAGACATCAGATTGCCAGCCGTTTCTGCAACCGGAGAACAATTCTCAATCTAAATGTAAATGACTAGTATCTTTTCCCCCTTTCCCCTCCTCTCCACCTCCTGGCAAAACGTCAGTGCTTTGTCACTGAATTTGGCCCCGTCGCTCAGAGCAAACCTCAATGACAAACAAATTCGATACGTACCCTGGCAGCCATAATCGAAGCTCTGTTACAGGTGTTCAGAACAATTGGCTGATTCTGCTGTTCACAGCAAGCAATAAAGCAACTAAAAACAGAGCACTTCAATTTTTTGGTACTGACAGGCATGTAAACGAATGTAGCCGATATTCATTTTTTTTTGCATCCATGTAATCTACATATTTCTTTGAGTTCAACATTTGTCCCAGGCTAGAGAAAAAATACTTTGGAAAGAATCTAAACAAACAAACAAATAGAATAAGAGAACCAGTACTTTCTCTTCCTACTGTTGGACTTAGCAACGACAAATTTAATGATGCTTGATTGATTGGCTGAAAACTCTGGAAGACTGGCAAAGTCAAAGCAGAGAGGCAGAATTAGATTTAACACTGGTGTCTTCTGCACTCCAAAATGGAAATGACCTCCAAGTACCTCTCCACCATCCAAGCAGCCACAGAGTTAAAATACATTACTGACCTCTATGCTCCAACATCACTTATTATAGAGAGAACAGTTGGAGTCAGGACTGCAAGGAACAGCTTCTGCTGTAGGTCTCAAACTACATTAGTTTCAAATAAGTAATTAACAAAATCTGCAATGATCAAGTACATCTTTAGCTTAATCTCCTTTTAAAGCATTAGACATGCTGATAGACATGGGGTTGATAAAACATGTAAGGTTTTATTAATTGATGACTGATTTCAAGACCTTGTCCTCTGCAATGAAGCATGACTAGGCTTTTTGAACATTAATCATGCACCCAAAGCAGACTCTTACTCATTTGCACCTGTAGGCATGTGAAAACAGGTGAGTGCACCATTTTGACTGGACATGTATACATTATTTATGACATGCATTAACTGACTAGATCTCTAGTATTGAATCTAGTGGGTAAATCAGCCAATGGATTGTTTCTGCATCAGAACATCATTTCCCTATAATTTGCCTGCTCAGTTTGAAATCGATATCTACAGAAGTCAAAACATTGCTGTAGTTTTTACTCGCAGATACGCCACAAAAAGGATCTGTAATGTTAGTTTGCATAACCGTGGGGAAGAGTCTGTACTGACATTCTACATCTATGCCTGTTCTCTGCAAGGGGCAACATTTATTAATACTCTGGCATGACTGAAAAAACATGCTTCCAAGGAGTTTAACAGGTGTCATTTGTATACCTCTGGTCTAAAATACATGTTCTGTGTCAGGCCCATCATTAAACCAGCTGGGACAACCAGCCCCAAATCCTTAGGTGATAATCTGCTGAGCTTTTTTACGTTCAGCCTGTACACATTGTTAAATGTATGCTCTCATGTTCTTTTTCTCACCTGAGCAGAGAAGAAAATAAATAAAATGAGAAATTGAGTAGGGCTTCTGTACAAGTTAAGCAAGCCTCAAGGGCACAGAATAATAAGTCACTTCCTTTCAGGAACAGCTGCACCTACAACATGGCCCTGGAGAGCACTCGGTTTCCCTTACACCATAGATCACTCCATTGAACACATACCTGTGCTACGCGCTACTGACAATGGAGTACATCAACGCATCCAGGCATTATGGTCTTCAAAACAACGTGGTGAGTGGGGACTGACTGTTCCTGAAGTGTCGGCCTCACATTCTAGTGAGAATCAAAAATACTTCTTCAGTTAATCAGTTCATTTGTACCATAGGAAAACAGTCAGGGCAGGTGAGACTGCTCAAGGAGATATGGAATGAAGGCTCTGGGGACATCAGTATGTTCTGTCTATTGGTTCAAATCTCATCTATTGTTTATGCCTGCGGCCTGGGTCTGTGGGCAAAGCAGGACATTCCTGGATACTGTATCACAAGCTGAATGGTATGCTGAATATTATCTTTATTTTGTACACAAGATGTGCTCCTTGGGAAACTTATTGGCAGCGAAACAAAAGGACCTGCAGCACCTGCTTCAGGTGAACAATGGGATTATGAGTCAAGAGTACACAGGAGGAGATGAGCTACAGCCCACTGTGATAATTAAGCCATTTAGGTGCGCACGCTCAATTAAGAAGCGGTAGCAATAGAAGTAGATGTTAAGCGGCACCGGTTTTTCCACATTTTAATGTTTTAATGCCTCACATGAAAGTTGTTAAGAAATATATATACAGTCCGTCACAGAAAGAAACAGCCTGTGTGAGATTTTCGTTCTCTTTCAAAACAAACAGAATAGTGTCCTTTTCACTGAATATGGAAAACTGGAAGATTACCATAGATATGTAGGATATGTTGAAAATCTATAAATATAGTGATTTAATCTACAACTACATGGAAGACATATGAATATGCAGATAATGTATTCTGGCTGACCTGACAAAAGGTTTTTTTTTTTTTTTTTTTTTTTTTAAATCGTGAGGGACTAGTCCTGCCAAAATTCTAATTAGTCTGATAGCCAATATCTGTATATTTACTTGTGCTCTTCCCCCTTTTTATTCTTCAGTAGTCATCCTTGTTTTCATTTCCGTGATTGTGGTTTAGGCTTTTCTGTTGTGTAATCCTTAAACAACAAAAAAAAAAAAAAAGGCTCTCCCTCGAGACCTTTACCTGCCTGCCTTGTGTCGTTTTATTTCTTGTGCCCGGGTTTCGGACGTTTCTTTTGAACACCTGTATTATTAATAAACCGAAGGCATTGCTCACGGCCAGTTTTGATGTTTCTTCTTGCCTTATCATCATCCTGCATGGTGGCTCCAATTCATACTGTGCCCCAATCTAATATTGACTTACCCCAGAAACCATCCAAAAAGAGAACTACTGCAATTGCAGAAAAGCAAACCACTGTTTCAATTGAATTTGATGTTCAGCAGGACAACATTCATCCTCAGGCCGTAGGAGTAAGAGAAATGATTATTTTCCCATTGAACACAATATGCATTTTTTTTAATTAAAAAAAAATTACCAAGTTCTTGAGTTTCCTGCAAATATTATTTGTCTGTATGGAGGTTTCCTGGGATGAGCCATTTCCTGCGACACAGGAATGAAAAGAAAGAAGCGCATCCTTTCCTTTCACTTTCAAGCAATTACAAAGGAACAGTCAACATATAAACATTCACGTTCACTTTCAGGTGAATCTTAATGTCAAAAACAGTGTCCTGCTCAAAGGTCTTATCCTAATGCCGACTTGAACATTTAATTTATGGGAAAATACATGGAAGCATTCATACATTCACATTCCTTCACAATCAGAAAACTCATTAGACAACTATGCAGTGCATAAATACTTAATTAACTAGAAAATTCTGTCAACTCATTATGCAGAGATTGGGTTTACAGTAGGTAAAGGAAAATTATACTGTCTGGATAAGGAATTTAAAAGGACATACTTTGGTCTAAATTACAAGCAAGCTACATTGTCTCCTGAGCCCATAAAACCATACGACGTACAGCGCTCATTTCACCTGTCACCTTGACATTTAAAATAGCAGCTATTGAAGTCTGAAGCATTTGGAAAGTGGAGAACTCTGAATTTATGAACAAAACTTAAAGATAACGCTGTGAGTTCATGAATGACCAGTGTTGTCAGCCACTCATTTCAAGAGTGACAGCACCAGATATGAGATATTTAAGTGCTTTGGGCCAAGGATCTGTATTTATACAGTAGACAAATTCCCGTTAGGAGTTTGGGGTGTGGGAAGGAGGACAGAGTGCTGTTCCTACTCTCTTGGCTCATTACAACCGCTTATTTTAGCCATCCTAGTCTCCTCGGTCGTTGCCTGACCCGGAAATCGATTGAGGTCAGCCATCTTCAAAGGAGATTCCAACCTGTTAAAAGCTCCTTGAAGGAGCTACTGTAGGAGGCAAAATGATTTGCAATTTGCTTTGCGCTCACTAAGGGGTCCAGTGCATTATTCTTTCAGGGGCTACTCCCCTTGGCGGTACTATCCTTGAGACATGCCAATGGTTATTTGAACAATGATGAAAAGACTTCTGTTTTGTGCCCCACCGAGACACAAATCTTCAAGACTTCCACCCTGAAGGCTTGTTGAATGTGAAAAATAATCTTTACTTTATGACACTGTAATCCTGAAGTAAGAGACAATTACTATAGTTAAGCACTGTTGGTAAGATATTGTTCATTAATGTTAACTGACATTTGAATTTCATTTTGAAGTTAATTTAAGTTTTAATTATTGCCTGCTCAATATTGAAGTGAGAATATGAAAAGCCTTTTAGGCAGGAGAAATATAATGGTTTTATTTTACTACTTCATGGCTCCAAATTGCAGTTAAAAGTCAAGGACTTCGCAGTACTTTTTACATATTTTCCATGGCTGCTCTTGCATTGCCATGTATCAGTAGGAGGGATAAATATTAGAAAATACTATAACAGGTCCCATTTAAAAAATAAAAAAGAGGAACAAATCTAGTTTGTTACCATAATATAATGTTAGTGTGCAATATGGTAAATGGACTGCATTTATATAGCGCTTTTATCCAAAGCGCTTTACAATTGATGCCTCTCATTCGCCAGAGCAGTTAGGGGTTAGGTGTCTTGCTCAAGGACACTTCGACATGCCCAGGGTGGGGTTCGAACCAGCAACCCTCCGAATGCCAGACAACCGCTCTTACCTCCTGAGCTATTCATATTAGCAATATGAATGCTAATATTAGCAGAACAACAGTGAATAACATTATAGACTTATAGCCACAATAATGTGTTTAGAAAATGACAAATTTACATTCAAAATTGAGAAACTACTTCTATTGTGTGAATACATTATTCAAGACCCTTACAACACCTTAATTAGGGTTCCAAGCACCTTGTTTTTGCTTCAATTCTTTTTTTCCCCTTATTTTTCTCTGATAAAATTATCTGTAGCTCAGAAACCATGGGACTGGAGTAACGCCCCCCACTACTCAGGAAAGATATCACAAAAATACTGGCCAGACGGTGGTGCTATAATGCATATATTTACGTATTGGTCCATAACCTTCATACCACAAGTTCAATTGATACCAAAACGTCAACTGTACCATTGAGACTACCCAAGACCACCATCTTGCTTTACTGCCATATTTATAAAACAGTTTTTTTTTGTCCCTTAAACCATTTTTATTATTGGTCTCTTCATCAAAGAAGGCTGATTTACACAAAAGTAAGCCAACCCAATCGCATTAACCATTTGGCTGCCAATACAAAATTAATTTGCAAAAAATTATGGAAAACTACATAATTGGTCAAAATTCCATGGCAGTAATTTTGATCATAGTGAAACATGGTAGATATGTTAACTTAAGTGGCTTAATTTATATGCTGACATTTCATTTAAAACAGTCAATAGTATGCTACAAGTGCTTTTTTGTTTTTTTGTTTTTTTTAGTTTTTTTCAAATTCCTGGTAGCTTATGAAAGTTAGCATGCTGAAACTCATCATACAACCAACAGGCATGACTCAACATCCGATACTTTCATAAGACCACGATTGGACAAAAGCTGGTGTCATAATCGCTTTCCAAACGCAAAATTGAAAAAAAAAAGAATAGATAAAATGGGTATAGAATCTTAACACTTTGGCCTAGAGAGCTGCAAATTTCAGATGAAGTGAGACAAATATTTCATACACTGAATTTGACCCGCTCTGTTTGTTGTAAAGAAGAAAAAGTGTAAGTAAACCAAAAAATAATTTTTGAAACCCTCAAAGCAAATATACAAAAAAGTATAATGCTATATACAAAAATGGGCATATAGTAGTAAAAAATGTCCAACTGCAAGTCAGATAAATTGACAATGTAAAACTCAATATAAATTGATTAATCTTCATTAAACTAAATGACTTATGTCTGAACTCTCAGTAAAGGCAGTTTAAACATTTTTAAACTGACTGATGGAAGGTTCTAATAAAATGATCCTCTGTCAACATCCAAAAGTCTAAGCTGACACTCTACCTCTTACAACCCCATTCACCTCTCAGCACGCTAAACTGGAGCGTGGCCTGGTGGTTAGGTATCAGACTTTTTATGCACAAGTTTCAGTCAGTTTGTCAGAGTCCCAAAGTTACCATTTCGATGTGATGAGCTGTCAGTGAAATAAGGATGGTGTTTATCTCAGTAAAACCATTTTGAGGTTGATTAATGGAGAGATGAGTCACACTAAATTGATCCCACACATGGGAATTTAATTGTCAAAATTGACTGCATGGCAGGGTCCTCCTACACTGCTGAAAAAAAGATGATTTCTGATGGCTTTCAGTCATAAACAAAAGTTGTGATACATCAAAAATTGAGCATACAGTATGCAGAAATGGCCAGATATAATTGGTTCAACTGACATAAATCTCAATATAGTTTGAACAATATTCAAATGAAATACTTTAACGTCGGAACTCTCAAAATTGTGTTTGTAAAGCCATATTTAAATAGACTGATGGAAGAGACTAATAAATATTCTTTTTGAGGCTTTCAACATACTGTAGCTTGGACTGATACGACACTCCAGCCCTTACAACCCCATCCCTCTGCATATTCACTAAACTGGGGAATGGCCTCGTGGATAAGGATCAGGCTTTCAAAACATAAGATTATGTTCAAGTCCCAAAGCTGCCATTTCAAAGACATGAACAGTCAACTAACAAGAAGCTCAGTGCAGTCAGAATGGCTTTTATGATCCCATACATGGAAATTCAATTGACACTAACTATAGGCCCACAGCAATGTTGCTGATTCTTATCATCGGTCTGTCCAATCCACAGGAAACGTTCGCTTATTTATCCGTCAGTCCATCTTGCCTGCATTCCACAATGTTTTCTTAGTATACTTTTTCAATGTGTGCTTGCATCCCAATAACCGCTGCCTGCAACTACATATATTTGTTGAAATAGTGTACTTTACACAATGTATTGTACTTGCCTCCGAAGACATTGTAATGTAGTTACAGCTTACCTCACTTTAAACTGTGATAATCAGTGTGTGTTACTGCTGTGTTATGTGAGGATGCGTATTGGCTATGGTAAAGCAGTCCGTATTGAAACCTCACACTGTGCGTTGGTCTCTCTCTTCTGGATTTAATGGACATTACATATTTATTTACTTATATATGTATATATATATAAATAATAAACAATATATATATATATATATATATATATATATATATATATATATATATATAATTGTGTAAATTGGTTTGATGCGCACAGCCATATTTTTCTTGTTGCTAATAATTAATAATTATTAATAATTAGGTAATGTTACATGTGTATGGTAATAAGGAACAAGGATATTAAAAATGTAAAAGAAATTGTATTTTGCTTTCAACTCCTATTATGAGCCAGAGTAAAGTTATTTTCCACAGAGTATTGTATTGCTGAAAGAAACAACATTTCACAACAACATTTTCACATCTGAGCAAATAACCAAAATCACACTGTTTCTTCCAGGGAAAACAGTGACAATGTAGACAATGTAAATCATGTAAAGTAGTGGCAGCTGGTGGGTGTGTAATCAGGGGAGGACAGAAAAAATATTGTCCAATAATTGTGCAGAGGTGCAGTGTGGGGAAGGGGGGGGGTGGAGGGGGGACTTTTTAAAAATCAAAATCTTCTTTAAAATAACCCCTAAAAGTTGATTTAAAAAATGAGACTTGTTCTGAGAATGTGAGATTTTTCATCTTGGTGATGTCTTGGATGGAAAAAAAACTATGAAAGATATGGCTAATTGTAATTAAAATCAAACCTAATTTAATTCCTAAGCTGTCAAAAATGTTCCACTATAAACCATTTTGGAAGTGTTCTATTTAAGGCTTTATAACTCCAGGTGAGAGCATCACATAGATCTGGAAAATAGATTAAATGAAGCAAGACACCTGTATCATTAACAATTAGATTCAAAATTTAGGTAGAAATAAAGTGCCACAAATGCAATTACCTTGGAAAAATGTGTTCTCTTTCAGAAATGAAATGCTATATATACGTATGTGATCTATCAGTAAGTAAAACTATACATGTCCTGGATCATAAACTCCTTGACCACAGGTATGCAAAATCTGAGGGTGATATGCAGAACTGCTGAAGATCTATGAAAGAAAGTACCCTGGTCTGCCTTAGTATCTCTGAACCTATCCAAAATATCGAAACTGTGCATTGCAATAAATGATAATATAATTATAAATTTCACTACAAATCAACTGTCATTTTTGCAATATAAAAGAGCCGTGGGAACAATGTTACATTTGAATGGATGCTTGGGGAGGGTGAGATGGTGGTGTCCTCTCGTCTACATTTTTCCTTTGCACCAGAGGTCCCTATTGAGATTTTAACATTGGTAATAGGGTTTTGTGTATCCTGGATGCTTAGGAATTGATATGAAAGTGATTTGTTTAGACAATTTCTTTTATTTTTTTTATAGATTTTATCCCCTTCAAATTCTTGAGGAGGACACACCTCATGTAATGTAAAGTCTACCACATTTCAGTCAGATGTGCATGTTTACATTCATTCCCTTGGCAGTTTTTAAAGTTTTTCATTACAGTATATTCATTTTTACAGCCCTGTATTAATCTCCCAGTTATATTATCCACATGTAATTCTTTCTACAGCCATACAAAAACACATTTAGAAAAGATAAAAAATAGGGAAATGTGCAGCCCTATATACCATGGGGTGAGCCATCTGATTAATAACATCTTTACTGAGCAGGGTCTCAGGCTGCTTGGACAGCATAAGCAAGAGCAATATCAAGAGCAACTGTTGTGAAGAGAAGAGGAAGGGAGGCACAATCAAGGCAAAAATAATAATGTCAGCACATTGTGAAAGCTACACTGTGAGCCATCTTTAAAATGGGTAAATTAAAAGGCGTACTGAGTCAGATAACAGCCTTGTTTGAGCAGTAACCTGACAATGTCACCATGTTTCAATGGAGGATACGTACGGTGATTAAGTGGGCACATTGTCATCTTGACATCAAGTTTTAAAAAGGCTGTCGTTTTTTTTTTTTTTTTTTTTTGTCTTCAGTGTGTCCAACTTAGACATTAAAATGTCAATATTTGATTATCTATGCCTGCCAACTAACATTTGAATTGCTTTTGTATATTTTATAACTGCCCCCCCAATCTAGAAACACTAACTATGCTTACTGAATTAAGACTGTGGCACTTTTACCTGTACAAGAAGCCCTGCAGCTGAACACCTGACCAGTGGCTATTTTACACCATATAGTTCACACAGTACTACAGGACAGAGTTAGCACTGGCAGGAGTAAAGGCATAGATATTCTTTTTGAAAGGAGAAACTGATAATAGAAACAGCCAATTTAAGCCCACACTGTGCCTGCCAGATCCCAGTCATAGCTATGTCCAAGGCTCAGACATGCAACTAGAGCCAACCCTGCATGTACTGTCATTATCTTTATTGACTGAGCCATTTGGGAGTGCCAAGAGGTGAGTTACAGTTAATGGATTATGCTCTATGGCTCCTTTTAAGATACAACAGCAACATTAGCTTCCAAAAATTGAGGATATACTGAGCTTCACCATACAACATGTACTATTCCCAAAAATAACTCAAAACTGGTGTTTCAATAGGAACAGTGACTAAAGTGACATCTGCATTCAGGTCTATGGGAAAGACATCAGTGAATAGGGTCGAAAGTTGTGGTTGAAAGCGCACAGGCGATGACTGTGATGCTTGTGCATTAGTGCGACATGTAAGGAAAAACATTGGGGCAACTTTTTGTGGTGACTGAGAATGTCAATGCAGGGCGTGATCAGAATGAGTCAGCAAGAACAGTCTGTCTACAACTACATAGAGAGGGATGTATAGTGTTGGGGGGGGGGGGGGGGGGGGTTTCCTGGCATGCTTTGGGTCCAAATGAGGGAATATTTTTTTGGAAGAATGGAGTTATGAGTCCAGTAAAGTTCAAGAGACTTGTAGAATCTATGCCAAGGTGCATCGAAGCTTTTCTGATGGATTGTGGTGGCCCGAAACCTTACTAAGGTTTCATTTGCAAACTAATATTTGAAAATGAGGATTTTCATGTCTGGAGGGGAAAGGCACACAAAGATGCTATCCCTGATTAATAGTTCTTAATGTCATTTCCCCCCTTTTAAAGCAAGTAATTAAATCCCACAGAATTGTACAGGCTTTTACCACATGGAACACATACACAACCATTTAGAAAACCTCATCCTCAGTCTTTCTTTGTGAACATACTGGAAAAACCAGTGGCTCAGCAGCAAGCTCTCACTTTAGATTTAACAGGCTCGATTTTCAATCCGGATGGGTATGTTTGAACTCCCACCACGCACCTCAGTCGTGCAAAGATCACACTGTGCCAAATGAGTCAAGATATTAACACGCTAGACACCATGCAGGGCACAGCAATGATCAGTCTGGCTGGGAGGCCCATTCTCAAACAATAATTAACAGTTGAAATAGGGGTTCCTCATTTTTCCCCAGAAGAGACCCTGTTCAAATGCAACACAAATTGGACCCAGTTCAAAAAGAACGGGAATCACATTACCAATTCAAAGAAAAATGAATTTTCAAAACAAAAAGGAGACGTAGTGTCATCTTCACTGCATACACAGTGTCTGTTTCAAAAACTATTTTGATTTAGGTGAACAGGTGTGATTCACACGGCTCTCTCATCAAATAAGAAAGGAGCCATCCTTTCTTCCCCTGGGGTAACTGAATGACAACAATCCTGAGAGGAGGGACCTGGCTGTTTGCGGTGGTGAGTCAGTTAACTCTTGGGGGAAAAAGGGGGCAAATATCACGGCGCAAATGTGTCGGTTTAATCCCAAACCGCTTCTGCGTGATGCATTGAACTGCGGATGACACCTTATTGGGGCCCACGGGTGGGCCAGGGGCATGCATCCGATTCAGTTCTGGGAGAGTTCCTTGCTCCTCACAGCCATCTGCACTGACAGGCTGACACACCCAGGAGAGAGGGCTACGGCCGGACGTGGGAGCCGTCCACTCGGCCGCAAAGTACAGCCCGTCAAACTGAAACATCCCCCTCTTTGGGGAACGGGGTGCTGTTTAATCCACGACTCTTCTGCTCGACTGGCTTAAGATGACCCCCGTCTGAGAGCCAGTGAGGTTCAGCCAACTGTGTGTCAGGAATGGAGAGTGAATTCTGCTGGGCCGGGATGCCCTTGCACCTGTCGTCATGTCAGTGAGCCGCTAACGCAAGGGGACAGAGCCCACCCCCCGTGTCTTCCTAGCCCTGTCGACAAGCGTTTCTGTTAGGGGGCCTGAAGTGTCTACCTTGTGAACAGACACAGCAGAGCCCATACACAAATGGTTGGGTAAACTGCATATGGCAGAAGGGCAGTATATTTAGAACAGACTCCCTGTTTAGTGTAAACAGTGTCTCTGACTTGTGTCCAAAGTGAGATACCACGGCTGAGGAAAAGATGTTAGATCCTTCCTCATAAGCACATGTGTACATGTTAATTAAGCCCTCTTCAAGCCAAGAACTGTTCAGAGACAGACACCATGAACTCCCAGTTCATGAAGCTCTTGTACTGAATAGAAAATTCTGAGTATGAAACATACCCATGAATGAAGGCATCGCTGCCATTTTGAGTTGGCAATAATCTCCATTGAATATGAAGAACATACACTCCCTAATAGGGGGAAATTAGTTGATTGTTATGGGTTAACAAATGTCAATTTGTGATAAAATTTGAATAATATGAAATGATAAACTCGGGTAGTTATGCAGCAACATCATAAAAGTCAATGCGCGCGCAGGGCATTATTTACACAGCACCATATGTCCAAACAATGTTGGCCATGGAAAGCACAAGATAACTGATCCTGCTGGACAGCCCAGTTCTCTTGTTGCAGCTTGGCTTTTTTCGATTTTGTGGCTCCTCGACCCTGTCACTCTGGCCCCTGCCACTGGCAATGTGTGTGCAGGGACTGCCGACGAGACGCCCGCAATGATGCCTGGAAAATCTATTATCCAATAATGAGTCCAGGGAGCCGAGTATTCCCAGAATGCTCTCCATTCCACTCTGCCGCTGTGTTGTACAAATGCCCTCCTAGCAGTGTAATCAAGGGCACTGTGTCCGGCCAGGCAGATGATGTCCTTCGTCTCGGGCGCTAGGCTTTGTTCCCATTTTTGTCAGACTTGTGGGGGGGAATTGACTGGCTTTTAGTGGCGACACTGGCAACCATTTCCACAAAATATGCAATTACATCTGCCAGTACATATACACAGATTTATTAGCACACATGAACACAAATAAACATATGAGCAGATACGCAATTTCACTCATATATAAGGTTAAAAACCCTCAATCACCAGACCCCCCCCCCCCCCCCCCCCCACACACACACACGCAAACACACCTCCCCCCCACCCCTTGTCCATGCTGAATGTTCATAGTCATAAGAACAATAGCTAACGATTTGTTACTACAAACCACATGTAGTGCAAGGAAAGAGAAGAGCAGGAGCTTAAAATTGTATCATTGCCCATGTTCTTTCTGGGAAAATGTGTAACTTGAGAAAGGAGAAAAAATATTACAGTGAAATTCAATCTGTCCCCAGAGATTACATTTATATCATTTTCTAGGAACACAACCAGAAATCAATGAAAAAGCCTGAGCTCTATAAAGAGAGTCTCACTGCTAAGCATACACATTTCATACTGATTGAACCATTCACTTCAGGTTCAGTTGCTAAAAAATTATAAACCAAATTAGAGCATCACAGAAATAAGGTAATTTTGTTTTCAATTAATAAATTGTAATGCATTGCTTGTTCAATCTCAGAACTTTTTGAAGTTTTTCCACTCATATTCAAAAAAAGCATGGCAGGGCTAACCTGCAATGCAACTCTCTCTTTTCAATAGTACAATTCTCTACTATTTCTAATGCACCAGTCAGTTGTCACTGGACTAATTTATTAGTCACGGCAGATTGCAGGTTCAAAGGAACTCAGATATAAATAATTTCTAGTAGAGACTTGGTTTTCTGTTGACAGTTGCTTTTAGTTTGGTGAGTGGCCGAGATTCCCTGAAATAGAATTATGACCGTTGAGAGTGAATAATGTAAATTAATAAAACTAATCAAAATTTCTAATTATGATGCAGTTATGACTTCAAATAATTATGGCCTGTATTAGCGACAGTGGAAAATTAAATATGATGTAGGATCCTCCTTGGTGTATATTTTGTGGTATTATCATTTGATCCACATTTTTAAAACTGAAACTGAATTAATACCGTGAATATATGCAATTTAATATTTCAGAATGTAAACTGTAAAATATATCTCTGCAACATCCAAAGCTGCACACACAGAAGCACAGACACTAAAAAGAAAAGAAAAAAAGCATTTCCTGAGCTCTCACTGTCAAGAACTAAAGATCAGAAATCGGTCAAATGAAGCCTATAATTTGTTCTTGGCAACAGGAGGACAGGGGAAACCAAACAGAGCTTCAGTATCTCAGTGTTCCTTTCCTCTTTCCCTTCCCTGCAGTGTTAATGGAAGCTTCAAGTTCTCTTTCCTTTCTCTCTTGGTGGTTTGAAAGAACATGGGACACAGTAAGGCAATCATGTGGGAGCAGCGGGAGAGTCACACCTCTGCCCACACTTACATCTTTCTGATTGGCTTTCACTGGCACAGGAATTACATAAAATGATCTGTAAATGGAAAAAACACTGGTTTAAGAGCTCCTAAGAGCTCTCAAACATCCCAGTGTGGCATTCCTGAGAATGTATAATTCCTTCATTATAGCAAGCTATTGATCTGTTTAAAAGTTGCCAGCTCTCTTTCACTAAAGGAAAATGCAGGATAAATTCATACCCACAACTGCCTTCCAGTGACTGGTAAATTTCACTTGACGTGAACAGACTATTTTCAAATCAAATTTAACTTGAGCTAAAATAGTGTTAACAATGGCTAACTGCATGAAATAATACAATGTGTATGGCCAAAAAGCAAATATTCAGAACACAACTGTGATTTACGTCATGTAGCCTACCTATCACATTTGCATTCAATGGCAATATGTAACAATATTGTATAGTATTTACCTTAAAATAACTTTAAAATGTAAAAATATTTATTCAAAATACTTTAATTTAAACTATTCTCAATATTATTGCAAGTTGTTGTAGCCAACTAGTCTAGACCTTCCTGTAGAGTTTGCACTAATAAATGATTCCAGTCTCAAATGTGATCCCTTTGGGCAATGCCAGTAACTTTTATGTATGAGGAGGGTTTAGTCACCATTACATTACCCTTTTACTGCTTAAATGTCTTTATCAATATTGTTATTAATCCTGCTGAGAAACATACAGTGAAGAGTTTATTCAGTACCTATTCATCCACAAATGATGGCTGCAGACAACTCTTGATCCCTGCATCACAAAATGACATGAAATAGGGTATCAGGATATCGTTTCCTTTCTGCTGGTTACCTCTCATTAAGCACTGAAAGCTCCTAAGGACTAATCTTAGTCAAGAAAATCATTTGATTCTAAAGGGAGGAGGAAGTAATTGTTCTGCTATCTGAAGATACCATGCAGATCTCCTGCATGGAGTTAATTACCTCTCGCATGGCTTTATTAATAATGAAATATTAAATAAAGACATCTCAGTGGGGTGATGAAAATAGAAAACAAATATAAGACATGAATATTTTAATATGCGTCTGGCCTACAGTATGTTACAATATATATAAATTAATTTGACAATATGCACCACAGAAGGCTACGGGGGTATTCCAGAACGTGGAACGGGCATTTATCTGGATATATTCAGAATCTATTGATCAAGATTTTAAAGGAAAAAAATATTGTTATACATTTTTAAAAAATATAAAACCAGCAAGTTTCTTACCCTTCAAAAAGAACAGGCCATTTTTTTTTTGGCCCTTTCAGATTTTCACATGCTCTGTGTTGATTGGTTAAATGACCCAGAATGACACAAGAGCCCCTCCCATCTCCTGCCCACACTACCTCTACACAAAAAATAAACAAACATGGCTTCTATAAATCAACCACTTCACCTTATAGCCCATGCTGGAGCCAACGTCTGATCTTGAATTTAACTCCTTAACACCAAGCACTTAAAAATAGAATTTCCACCTGGTTTTCACTACTCTTAATTTAAGTACCACTTTGTGGCAACACACAGCAGAGACATGCATTATCATGTTATTTGAAGGGCAATGTGTACCATCAAGGCAATGCACCTAATTTAGGAAATATGTGAAGAACTATCCCTGGTATAGCCTGCACAATGCACATTATATTATATTATATTATATATGAATTATACACAGTTAATCTCCAAGCTGTTTCCCAACACTGGGAAAAAAATTGTGCAGATAACTAAAAGCAGTGAAATTCTGCAAGTCTTTTTTTCAAGATGTCCCAAAACCTCCCTAAATTGCACATTTTGTTATAAGTTCTGAACAGATTATCCACACCATAAAACATGTTTTCTTCACCCAAAATCACATATTTTGAATGGATAACAGAGGAGCATCAATTCTAACATTTTGAGTGTAAATATCTAACAAGAATGAACATTATGTTGAAATACGTATGTTACCTGGCAGGAATTAGGCTATAACAGAAAACTAGTATTAGGTCAGGTTAAACTCGCTTTGCTGTAGTGAACAGAACTCACCTTTCCAGAGATTTTGTCCGTCACAAGCTTTCCAAAATAGAGCGGTAGTGTCTGTATCTGTGCCAGCTGTGGTTGTTGATAACTTAACGTCCGCTGCAAGTGTGTTGTTCACATTCCGAACGTTCCATCAGTGGTCCATCAGAAATGTTGTGGGTGATTGTTATGAGGACGGACGGATTTTATAGTGAATTTTGGTGATGACATTCAAACTTGTGCAACTCAGGTGGGGTGTTTTATTTACAAAAGTGCCCCCAACTGTTACACCAATATTTATATACTTGTACAAATCAAAAGAATCAGCACATCAACTGCACCCATACAATTACACCAACCTGCTGCCAATTGGCCAACTGACAGCAAATGACCTGCTTATATACTCTACATATCCAGGCTATACCATTTGCATACAATATTCAATTATGTCACAGAATAAATAACTGTATATTTTTATACATAGAATGTATTATACATATATTTTCAGTTGGTACTTTATATCTAATAATCACATATCTAACCGGGTACAAGAAAATATTATCGACTACACTCTGCGGTCTACCCCCATTTAAACTGGACAATTCTTCTTGTCCAGCGCTTCCAATGAAATCGCACAGAATCGTGATGTTCGGATTCGGTCATTCCAGTTTGAAATTTGAAAATGGAACAAACAACGGTTAGTAGCAACTCCTAACATTGTGGGTTTTTTGAACATGGTGTACTAAAATAAATCTATTTAACGTTTGAACCAGATGTGCATGTTTAAGTTATTTGCAGTAGCGAATGTTTTAAAAACCGGTGCGCACTACATTTATGAAAGCGGCGTACTAGCGCCAAACAACCGCTACCATAAGCAGATACACAGTTAAAACCCAATCGTTTAAAAAAATGGTGTTCTAGCAGGAACGGATGGTTACAGTGGGTAACACTTTACAGCAAGGTTACATGAATTGGCATCAACTAATGTAGTTGTTAACATGAATTAATGATCTGCAAATACATTAATTAAGCAGAGAATTGAGTTGGTAGTTAACAAATGCATCAACTCATGTAGGCTATTAGTTAGGCTACATGATTATGTATACGTTAGCAAAACATAGGCTGAACTTAGTTACTATTAAGACATACTGTTTTTTAATTACAGTATTAATTGGCATCAACGAATGTAGTTATTCATTTGAATTAATGATGTACAAATACATTAACAAAGCTATACAGTTTTACTTTTTAGTAGTTAACAAGTACATTAGTTAATGCCAATTCATGTGACCTTATTGTAAAATTTTACCGAGTTCTGCTTTTTCAAGCTCTGTAAAACCTTTTTCTTCGATCTGCCATAATTATGAATACATTTTATAGCACAATGCTACGTTGGTTAGAACTAGCTCACTTCAGACCAGGCACTCTGCTTAACAAAATACCGCAGGACGTGAAGAGAACACAGTGTTCAGGTGTGCCATTTTCTAAGTGGAAGTGGAATGATTTAGGCTATTTGGGGTTCTGAGGTGCTGTTCTGAAAGCTGAAAGGGTATACGATTTCAAGCAAAATTAAATGTGACTGAGTGCTCTCTTTCTTCTTAATGATGTTCCACACAGTTGATTTTGGTAAGCCAAAGGTCTGGCCTATATCTCTGTTCCTCCCCCCCCTTTTTATTTCTTTGCCTTGTAATGGCTTCCTTGACTTTCATTGGCAGAAGTCTAGTCCTCATGTTGACAAATGTCAATAGCAGACTCCAAAGGCAATTAAAAGCCTAGAATCAAGACTAGATACTGAAAGCTGTCTTATATCGGCTCTAAGGAAGCAATTGAACACATTTGACTAATCACAAACACCTGTGAACCCATTTGCCACAAACATTATGGTGCCCTAAAATGGGGGGACTATGAATAGAAAGTGTGAAAATACCATTTAATAAAAAGCTGAGATTCTGCATTTTAACCATGTGAATTGTTTGCTTACAAGTCTAACATTTTAGTGTGAAGAGCCAAATCAAGAAATAAAAATGTCCCAAACATTATGGAGCTCACAGTATGCACATACGTATTTGTTTTATGGTGTAATGATTGGGCCTTTTCCAACTGGTGTGGAACAGTGATGTGCAATGTTTCTCTGACTCAGAATCTATGTTGAATTATATTTCCATGTCTGATAGGAGATGGTTTTTTAAGTTCACTATGAAGGCATATGGTTTGGGCTGAACCTACCCATACTTAGGCTAATCCACTGTTGTGGAACCGAGAAATTTACCGGATTTACCACAATGGCAAGCATTGTTGGGCTAACTGGCCTGTTCTCATCATTATGTTATGCTATGCTATGTCATGTTACATCTGGCTTATTCAAGTCAGACATCAAGTTTAAGTTTAATATTTCTTGAGCCATTTTCTGGAATGGACCCCTGTGCTAGTATTGCTTCAAAGTGTTCATGTGGCTATTTAAGGCTTAAAAAGGTTAATAAACTAATACACTAATTTGATTAGCAGCAGACATTTTTAGAGATTATTATTATTAGTAGTAGTAGTAGTAGTAGTATTGTTATTATTGGAAGTAATAGTACTAGCCTACTTGTAGTAGAATTGTTAATGATAAATAAATGGAATAAATATATTAATTTATTTTTTAAGGACCATGTCCAATGTTTAACATGCATGTTATCATTTTATGCATTGCACCAAACTTGGAGTTCAAAGTTGTAACAATTGACAACATACAGTATTGTTTGAAAACTTAAAATCATTATTATAAAATTAGTTTGATGCATTCTATTGTAGTTTTGGGGTAAGATTAAAGGGTAGATGTACACAGAAATGTGAAGTTCATGTGAAGTTTCCAACTAGGCCTTTATTATTCCCTTTTCCTTGTTCTTGTACATAGAAGTTCTGAGATATGAGGTTTAAGGATTTAGAAGGATTTAAGAGTTTTGCAAGTTCATGGTTTATTATTTATGGTTATGGGGCATTAATTATTTAATTATAGACAAGAGAGAAGAAACTACAAAGATGTTGTGTAGGGAGGAGAAACAGGAAGTGGCACCAAAACTCAACTACACGTAAGGCTATAAGTTGGTCACCTGACCATTTAGCCTGTGATTTATCAGTCCATGAACTGCAATGGGGGGGAAAACAATGTAAATTTAGGTGAGGCAATAACCCGTTTACAGCCACATGAAACAGTATGTGGTTCAAACCATTTGCAGCCACACAACTGCAAATACATTTTATGAGAGATGGAAGTGATCACTCCATATAAATCTTTTTCATTGCTCAGGATATAAAGAGTATTATGGTCTTCCTGTCCATCTATAGTCAGTCAGTGGGCTCTATACTGATGATACAAAGAACCATTCTCTATTGCAAACACACCTGTCGCAAGGGTGAATCAATGTTTTCTAGCATTGCAAAAGTGTGCATACTGTTCATAAGTACTAAAGTAGTGGCATATTTTAATTTAAAACTTTCTTGCCTGCTATACACTTCCCTCAGCCTTCTTGCATAATCTCACTGCCACAACAGTTTTCTTATTTTATAGTATGGCATCATGACTAAAAACTCTGTTTGTCAATGAGGAGATTATCTCCTGAACATTTAAATAATTATTTAAATGTCTCTGGATTCCATGTAGCTCATGGCAAGATTCAACAGAAGGACACAGTGCTTTGCAAAATTTGCAATGCAAAGATTAGATATCACCTGACAACTATCAAGCTGAGGGACTACTTGGCACACAGCAGAGTTCACAGAGATAACAGAGTGTGAGGCATCTGCATTTAGACAACAATGCATGACTGTGTTTTTCTCCCCCTCATCCACATGCACATTACCCCCTGGGAACCAGGAGGTTATTGTGCATAGCAATTCAGGTAAATCTGTGCATACTCATTGATGAATCTGGCCTTCAATTATACATAAATCTAAAATTATATTTTTTTCTTATATTGACAAGATTACATTTTTAAGGAAAATACATTCAGAATGCATTTTTGGGGATAATTGAGCACCTAGCACCTAGGTCTGTTAATTTTGGATGTGTGGGTTGGTGCAAGTTTATGGTGCGGTGCGGTTTGAAGGTTCTACGAACCTTGCATGTTAGAGCACAATAACAATACAAAATTAATCAATGTCATCAGAAAGTAATTTCCGTCCTTCCCAAATAATCACAATACAGTCCTGCAGCTTACAGGGGCAAGTTAGCCTATTTTGTAGGCCAGTCATACTTAAAGCCAGTGGTGGTGCTGGGTTTCTTTTCTACCTGATAGTTAATCAATTGATGAATGTTCCAGATTGGTCAGAGATCCCACTTTACCCATGCCCCAGGTCTAAATCAGTCCTTGATTAAACATAAAGAATAGACATCAGTAGTATTATTGGCCCCAGAGGCCAGATTTCAGAATCCCTGTCGTAGGCTATTGTGCAGGGCAAACAGATAGTGTCACTTAACAGAAAGTAAACCATACAGTTCCAGCTAAACCCTACACTATATTTATAGTACAGTGACCTGAAGGCAAATAATCATACTTTAGTTTAAAAATCCATTGCTCTTTTAACAGTTCTATATAGGCTAATACCTGCTAGCTGTAAATAAACCAAATATACAGTATTGCATGTCAGATAACTTCAGTCAGTTGATTAACTGGGGATTTGCTTGTCATGTTACTTGCATCTAGCCTGCCTGATAAATATTATATTTCTGAGTACCAACATTACTGAAGTATCTAACATAATTAGAGCAATACTGCTAGTAAAAATATTTTTTTTCCAAAAGATGATGTTGAAAGGCTATGTTACTACATTATGATGATTGAGAACTAATTAGCAGCTGTATTTTTAGTCTGTAGTGTTTGAGGAGACAAAACATGAAGCGGAATGTTGTCCATATTCAGTGTTAAATTTTTTTGCACATCGTACTCCTGGTTCAAACGCAGTGATTTAGGCCTATAGGCTTCATATTTTTTGCAGATGGAATTTTTGAAGCTAAAATGAAATAAAAAAGCCTATTATAGCCTATTGGCTGAAATTAAAAAATGTACCTGGATTTGGAGGTTAGGGTGTCGGGTCTTAACTGTGGCAGTTAGATGTTCAGTGATTCAGCAAGCTAGACAAGTTAGACAGGTTGAAATTGTCCATCCATGTGCATTGTGCACAGATACACACCAACATATGGTGAAGCCCCCTGCCTTGACACAGCAAAAGTGCACTTTTGGTTGCCCTTTTGGCCCTCCCGCACCTCCAAGGTCCATGATTGCACTCTCCCCCCCTGTCAGTGATTGTAATCATTGCCCAGCCCCTCTCCCTGCAATTACAGTCTACAGGTATGACAAACGTCTTGAGCACCACTGTCCTGTTGTACAAAAATGAAATACAGGGCATAAATAGTTTGTTAATGTTCATGTTTGCTGAAGCTTTACTTTAATGAATAACTCAAAAGCCTAGCTAGCAACAGTTAAGTGAAAAATTATAAAATTGGGAAGAACTTGCTTGTTTCCATCGGCTTCACTCATAAATTGTGGTTTTGTGGATTGAATAAATACATATTAGCAAAGAGAAATAAAATAAACTGTGTTATAGCCTACAACGAGATGTGATTTGCTTTCAAACAATTCTGAAAAATTGAGATGCCTGTGACATAGAAAAAATAGTTGACATTTATTAAGAAGTGATTACAGGTGATGGCTTCATCCTGAGGGTTTCATTGGATTATTGATCTGTACACAGAAATGTACCGTGTAATATTCCAAATTAATAATACAGGTTACTTGGAAAATTAAATCAATGATATTATTACATAAGTAGCCAGACTTAATTGGTCTGAGTTCACTTAAATAAAGTAGCACAGGTACATTTTACATAACCTTTTGAAATTGAAACTGCTGGAAAATAAATGTATATGCAAATTTAAAAACATACAGTGCACTCAAAAAATTACAGACTTTTGTAACTTTAAAACACTTTTAAACCTCTTTAATTTATTCATGTTACAAACATTGGTTGATATTCTACAGCATTAATTATACAGTTCTATGATATTTGGGACAAAGACATATAACTGAGCAATGGTGAGCTCAGTGATCGCAAAAGGCCTGGTAGGCTAAGGAACACCTCTACTGTTTATAACCAAAGAATTCTTACCATAGTGAAAAAAGAAAAAAAACACCTGTGTGACAAATCAGAAACACTCTTTAGGATCTAGGCGTGGCTGTGTCAGTGACTACTGTCTGCAGAAGGCTTCAATAACAGAACTACACGGGCTACACTGCAAGATGCAATTGACTAGTTAGCCGCAAAATCAAGATGGCCAGGTTACAGTTTTTTAAGAGGTACCTAAAAGAGCCTGCCGAGTTCTGGAAAAAGGTCTTGCGGACAGATGAGACCAAGATTCACTGGTATCAGACTGATGCCAAGAGCAAAGTGCAGAGGGCAAAAGGAACTGCCCAAGACCCAAATCTGTGAAACATGCTGTTGGGAGTGTTATGGTTTGGGCATATATGGCTTCCACAGGTGCTATCTCTCTTGTAATCAGTGATGACATAACAGCTGACAGCAGCAGCAGAATTAATTCTGGAGCGTACAGAAGCATCTTTCTTCTCAGGTTCAACCAAATGCCTCCAAACCCATTGTATGGTGCTTCATCCTTCAGAAATGATCCCAAACATACTGCTAAAGCAACGAAGCCAAAAACTGGAAATATCTTGACTGGCCAAGTTATTCACCTGATCTGAATCCAATAGAACACACATTTCATATGCTGAAGAGAAAACCTAAAGTAACTATCCCCTGAAACAAGCAGGAACTGAGGATGGCTGCAGTCCCGGCCTGGCAGAGCTTCACCAGAGAAGCAGCTTGAGCTGTCTATGGGTCACAGACTTCAAAGAGTCATTGCATGCAAAGGATACATGGCAAAGTACTAAGCTGACTACTTTTATTACCATAACATTAATATGTCCCAAACATTATGCTCTGATATATGGGTGCTATGAATAAGAAATGCTATAATTTCTACATGGTGAAAGCAAAGCATGTAAAAATATCTCAAATAAAAGCAGAGAATGTGCACCTTAATCAAGTTTGATTACAAATGTAAAATTGTGGAGTACAGAGCCAAGTCTTTGTCTCAGACATTGTGGAGCCCACTGTATTTATATGTCTGAAAATCCTTGCTGATGCAGAAGGGTATTTTAGGAACTGAGGTTCCTGCTCTGTTATAAGGAGGTATTATCAAAGCATTTTCAGTCCTCCCCCAAAAATGTGGTCATAAAACTTTTTCTGTAGTGACAAGTTCATCAATGCAGACAGCTGAAAAGTGACAGCACACGTGTATCTCTTTAAACCCTGTGATTATCCATAGCTGGCAGTAAATCCCTAAGATTATGGCATGGTGGCCATTCTTCAGTCACAGTGGAATCCTAGCCACTACAGTACATCATCACATAAACCATGGCTGACTTGGTTGCCCCAATATTATAGTCATGAGAGAACAAGAGATTCTTTGAAGATATGATGGTCATGCCACGAGCATTACTGACATAAGGCCAGTTCATGTCCCCTGCAGAAATTAGCCCCGAGACTAGTTTGAAACGTTGACATGCTTGACAATGAATGAATGAATTATTTGGAGTTACACTGCCCTACACTTTGAAAAAAGAAGAATGTGCATTGTTCACCATGATTGATAATACAAAATAAATGGGCTCACAGAATTGTTTACTTACTGGTGTACAGTGATGCCATCCAGCATGGATTAGATGTAAAGCAGTGTACGTAATATTCCAATTAATAATACGTTACTTGAAATAAACAAAGATTTACATAAGTGGCCAGACTATTGGTCTGAGTATTAAAAGTAGACAGAATTTACATACCTTGAAATTAAACTGTTTACTTCTAAGTAAGAATCATGCACTATAAACAGTCATAACAATGTCAGATAGGATGATTGTAGGATTAATAATTATGTAACATGGGAACCTATAGCGCTTAAACAATGTTTCTTTTACATAATGAGTATATCTTTAGGAATTTGCTAATTGCTTTAAAATGAGATAAAAGAATGACTGATGCACATATAATGATCACAAAGCTACATTAGCAGGGAATGTGCAAGAATGTTTGACTACTCCCCAGGCTGGTGCAGGTCTCCCTGAGCAAGCTAAATGCCACACATTCAGAGAGAGATATAGACTTACAAATTAAAGCAAAAATAATTTCCCTTTAGAGGTCTGCCCTCCATTTTGCAAATTGCAGATCATATCACAAAACAGATGTTTGATTTGATTTTAAGTGGCCATTTTATATAAGATCATTTCGACTATATTACTCCATTGTCAACAAATGAGGCATTGCTTTATTTATCGCTTTGATCAATATGCTCATCACTACAGCCCGACCATACGACTCATTTTCTATGACTTACATAGGATGAATCTTATAAGAACTTATGTAAATGTAAGTTAAGGTAGTGGCAGGGCCCCCTCAGTCTTTTCTGGTGCATGACATACATGGGCATAGGGAAGGTGGCAACACAAGGGCAGTCCCTGGGTTGTTTATGACGGCGCTGGCTTCCTCCACAACCTCTATCGATCCAATCATCCACTGAAGAGCACAGTCAATGACACGGCACTGCGAGACAATTAAGGCAGAACGAATAGCGAGCTCCTGCCGGCCAGAGAGCAGAGGCAGGCAGAGAGAGAGCGAGGACTCCGGCTGCACGGCGCTCCCTGCCTGGGCGTTCTCCTGTAGGAGCTGGGTGGACAATGAGGGATAATGATGCCACTCTGAAGTCATTGCCTCTGTTTTGCAACCCCTTGCTATTTTCCTGGTGTGACGTGCAGTGCAGGTGCTGCAGATATATTGACATATTCCACTTCATTAAAACGCTGTGCTTCATGAAATACTCTGGAAAATGGCTCTGCTCCTGAATCTCTCCTATCGTGCACTGCAGATCAGAGCCAGAAGCCTCTGGTGGCCCTGTTCTGGTTGAGTGTTTTCCGTGGAACTCAGTCAAACAGTGAATTTTCCGATGAGGGCAACTCATACATTCTAAAGTTCTTTCTCATCATTGGAATAATGGAAAGCAATCAGGGTTCATGACTTCCGATTATTTTTGACTGCAATAAGATGAGGAGCAAAATCAACAATAGGGAAACGTTAATTAATATTCAAGTGCCTGCTAGGTAGAGGCTCAGGTTGGAGCATTTTTTCTTATCCGGCCCTGGCCATGACCTCTTATCTTACTATGCAAATAGTCAGCACAAATTGGATGAGCAAAAAGCCAAGGACAGTCCGTTTAACTCTGTGGCTGATGGAATACTCCGGCAAAACCATTATTTTTAGATGCTGTTGCATCAGGCAAGCAATCTCTGTTATGCAAATGAAGCCCAAATCAAACACCGAGGTGGCACGTTAAAGCAATGTGATGTCAATGCATAAAGTTTCCTTTGACGCTGTGTAGTTTAAGATGTGCTCCTTGAATGAAGGAAACTCAATAGTTAGAGAACAAATAATTCCCAGGAGACAGAAGATGAGAACACTAGAACGAGAGACCAGGGCATTCACATATTCATAAGCACCGTGGCAAATAATGTGCTTTTTATAAATGGAAATGAAAATGAGAAAAGCCAAGTCATAAACTGACATTTACAGAATTTCAAAGCTAAGAAACATAGGGTTCTATCTGACATTGTGACAAATGTAAACAGATGAAAGCTTTGTCATGTATTTTTATTACAGAGCAGATTAAACATTCTGAAAGTACCTTTTCAAAAGTATTAAAATTACCATAGATGTAATATAAAAAAACTATGCTATGATATGGTACTTGAAAAAAATTCTAAAGCTTGATATCTGAAAACTACCACCTACAGAATGTTGAGAGCGGGACACAACCTAGATAAAAATAATGGGGCACATTTTTTGGGGGAGAATTAAAAAGCTGGGACCAACCATTGCTGCCTTGCCCCAGGTTCAACAAAAAAACACCAAAACGTAAACAGAGAGATCAGCTTGGGCAGTGAGAGCTTATAGTTTGGGGGGCTGTGAGAGAGCTTTGTACCCAGCAGCTAATGTGAACAGTGATGGTGTGAGAGTCTGAGGTAACTCACAGGGGTGGGGGCAGGTGTGTGTGTGTGTGGGGGGGGGGGGGGTAATTTGGGAAGGTGTGGCTAGAGGCAAAGTAGAGCAGATAAGGAAGCTGGTCATCCAAAAGTCTCAAATCCGCTGTGGTGGGCTTCACCACTCCAGCCATCAGCACTTAATACTCTCCTCAGGCTTCTCTTCTCAGTGAAACCCTGCTCAGAAATGAACGATGTGCACAAAATGGGCAGAGAAAGTTTGGTCAGGAAACTCTTGCTACAACCGACCATTGGTCGGCTTCAGCAACCACATGTTCTCATGCTTAACCAATGGCAGGCACACATCACTAATGGAGCACCTTTTTAAACGGACAGCCAGACCTCTCAGGCACTGCTCATTACCTGTGCTGCTCTTTGCATGGTACGCTTGCTGCAGCTCACAGAATTGCACTCATCCTCCACCACCTCAGCTTTTACCCCTTGTTTAGATCTGCTTGTAGGTACTGGGGGGGGGGGGGGGGTTGATATTTCTCCAGTTTAGTAGGAGATATGTATCATGATCCCTGTTTGATAAGTAGTGCAGGCTGGACGCATGTTAAAGCAAATCCATTCAGTGCCCAACATTAATAATTTCTTATGGTTGGGCATATTCATTAATTCTGCATATTCATTAATATATTTAATCTGAATACACCAGTTGTCCTGACTGAACTGCTCCTTTGCACTATTTGCATAACAAAGCTGATAGAGTCATCAGTATCAGATGCATGGAAGTGGACATTAATGGCCACTAGTACAGCAGGAAATCTAAAGGAAAATGAATTGTTTGGTTACTTGACATGTCTGGTTGCTCATGCTGAATTAAGTTAAAATGGTAATGATTGTTGTTGTATGAATAATAATCATCCCTGAGAGAAGCTGGTTTTTGTTTTCGGTTTATCTTATTTTGTTCACAAACTGTTAGGTTGCACAGAAGCTACTTTTCAGAAAAAATGAGTTCAGTCAGTACAACTCGCGTATCAAAATATTTACATGAAAATGTGAATACATTTTTTGGTTTGACGATGAATGGATCTGCTTCAGGTATTAGTGTACGCACCAGTGTGCATGACCCTACCTAACAGGGAGTACTATACATCTTCCCTACTAAACGGAGGAATACCAACAACAACAAAAAACCCCACGATATAGAAATATATCCAAACAACAGGTGGTGCTGGGGTGGTGGGGGGTGAGTGCAATTCTGAGCAGCAGTGAAGCATGCAAAGCAGCGCAGGCAAGCAGCAGCACTGACAGTTCTGATTGTTGGTTTAAAAATGCCACCCCTTGGTGATGTGTGCCTGTGATTGAATGGGCAAGAGTAGAGTATTGTGTGTATGTAAGTAGGCAGTATAATGAGTAGACAGTACATACAATATTTTGAGAACACAGTAATTAGGAGGCTGTTTAAGACACAAAACAACCAGCATACTTTCTGAAAGTCTACTTTAGCTTCACTTACCTAAACGTGTATTGTAGTATACTTATGAAAAGTGCACTCTATTTTAATGCTGGTAAATTAGATGAGTAGTATATTAAATGAAAGTATCCTTTAATTTTATTAATTGTAATCATACTGTACTTTAGGGACCTTTTTGGAAGTATTCTTCAAATATTGTTTTATTTAATTGTATTTAAAATATACTTTCAAAAAGGGTACTGAAGTACACTTAAAATTAGTTAAAGTATACTTTCAGTGAGTATACTATTATCATATTGTTTCCATCTCTATTACGGTTAGCTAACTACCTAAAAAAGGCTACCCACTGTTTAATTGTATTGTTCTTTTTGTTTTAATAATGGTATTGTTATTTTGTTTTTAATCATCATGGTTTTATGTGTTTCATTTAAGTATATGGATATTTATGTATACTTAAGGTAATCAAGTGAGCAGAATAAAGTTGTGTGTTTCTCCTACTTCAAGTGTATTTTTAATGGAACACAACACATTTAGAGTGTACTAAATGGTACCATAAAATTAAGTTTGATAGTGACACTTTGGAAGTACATGGCACAGTGGTTCAGTGGGTAGCAGTGTGATGGATTGGCAAGCTGTCCAGGGTGTATTCCTGCCTCTTGACCTTGCATGCTGGGATTGACTCCAGAAACACCCTCCCCCCCACACACACAAAAAAGATGATATTACTATAAATATACTTTTATACTACCATCAAATAACCTTGAATGCTATTTAAAGTATATATTGAACACAGCAGTGATACATCAAAATTTTTATTAAAAGTGTATTTCCAATACCTACAAATCACTATTTCAATTAATTTAGTACACTAGCACAGCTCTAGTGCTTTGCAACTGTAGTACATTTAACGTACAGGCAGTTTATCACAAAATTAACACATTCTATATGTACTAAAAATATACGAAATACATTTCTTAAAAGTATACATGGTTTCATAATTTAACTAATAATGAAACAAGGTGAACTATATATTAAGAGGCAGCATGTCTGTAGTTAACAGCTACTTTCAAAAATACTACCCCTCTTGTGCTTAAAAAAAACAAAACTATTACAAACTGCAAGTTGATGTCATAAATAATGCAATTGGGGGGATGTGGGAACATTGAAAAGAAAATAGTGGTATGTGAATGCGCAGGTGGTGTCTGGCTACCCAACTCAATTTAAACTGCCTTTAGCACTGTTAAAAAAATGAATGGATGCATATGTCAGTCTGTTGAGATCACATGACATTTTTTAAATGTTTAAAGTAATAATCTCGAAAATTTTCATTAAAATAAATGTCTGTTAAGTCACTATCTATTGCTGAATTAGGTAACACAATGGTCAATGGTGATTGAGCCTATTATTATATTAATGTATATCATTATTATTATAATAATTTATGATTAACAAACTGGGTGTCTGTGGCGACATTCCCGGGAAAAAATCACAAGCGGCGCATAAATAGTGATGCGTTTTCCATCACCCATCAGTGGTTTGTCCGCCAGAGAGGGTAGGCGGAGCTAACGCAACAGACTTTCTCTTCAACTCACTTGTGTGTGAGCGGCGTACTGTTTTTTCCGGTGTCTGCCAGCGTTACAAAGAAAGGGGGGGGGGGGGGGGGTTATGGAACCCTAAAAAGTTTTTGTGTAACATGAGAGGTCATATTATTTGTTGATGTAGATTTCGTATTACATTTGATGACAACGTAACGTTACTAAATTACATAGCTATTTGCACAGCTAACGCTAGCTACCGGACCATGTCAATAAAGGCAACATTAGTTTAGACAACATTGTGCACAGTATCCATCTCTCATATCAGGTAACGTTGTGTTATCTAGCTAGCTAATGTAATTAACACAATCTAATGTCAGCTAACAATTAGACAAAACGCTAGCTAACGCTACCGACCGGTACCGACCTCGCAAACGACCTACACAGCGTTGCAATGTAGCTAACTAAAGGCCAGTTCAAATCAATGATTCGCAACGAGACTGGATGCAACTTGCAAAATTCCAAGACGTCTGATTGTAAATGTTCTAAAACTGCACTTGGCGATTTGACAAGGTGGGTCTTTTGAGACCTAACGGCTTCAGAGGCTCTGCAACTAATCAGTTCACACCGCAGCAATTTTCTCTGCAACATTCTAAAACTGTTTCATCTCGTTGCGAATCATTGATCTTAATTGGCCTTAACGTTACCGTTATTTACATTGCCATCAAGTTCATCAATATATAAGCCGGGGTATAGGTGGAGCAGAGCCGGGTCTGATTTCTGTGTAAAGATGTCAAGCCGGAGAAAACTAAATAAAAGAATATGCCCTTTTGTGATGAAATCTCCTTTGTTTTTGTTTTATTCTTCTTATTCTGATTGCTAATTTAACACCCAGCTCAGCTTTATTCTCGAACAGTTTAGCTAGCAAAACCAGAAACAAGGCAGTTGTTTCAATAATATCACACAACAATCATTCACGATGATGATGCACGAGATACATAATTGCACGAGCCACAGCGAATCCCGCGAATTCTTCTCTGCAGTGTAAAGATGCTCATACCGAGCAAAAGGTGGATAAAGAACGTTTGTGGAAATTGATCATCACTAATTCTACCCCAGATCTGCTACAGCATTTTAACCCGGTTCGGCAGTGTAAAGACAGCTTAAGTTAGCCTAATGTTAGACAATGAATGAGTATGTACATAACGTTACTTGTATAACAACTATTTTTTATTCAGTAAATAATAAGTGTAATAGTTGGCGTGGCCCAGGTGCCAACTGACTGACGTCACACAGGCGACACTGGTTGGATCCGTGATCTGGGAAATATATAGGTTGAATGAGGTCCAAAAACACACCTGCAATTACCGCTTCTCACCATTGGTACCACCAAAGAGAACGAAACTGAACTCTTCAAGATTGTAACTTTAAATTTCCCAAACTTACTTTTGGATGCTGTTTTTTGATTCTTAATTTTCAGCTACATAAAGATACTTACATTGATGGACAGTGTTTTCTTATTATTTTTTCATTTAAAATTGTGCAACCATGCAAGACTTGAAAACCATTATTTGAAGGAAATATTTTGGTTTTAAATGTAAACAAAAACTAAAACACTATTTTGGGTTATGATGGAGTAAGGTAGTTGCACTAATTGCACTTATAAGTTGTATTCAAGAATCATTGGGTATTTACCATTAATATGTACATGTTTAAACAAAGAACATTACGAAATTAAAGGGTCAATTATAGTGTGCTTAGCTGGAGTTTAAACCTCTAGATCAAGTTACACCGTGGTATGGTGGTAAAGTGGCTCCACAAGCTCATGAGCCATGCGCTGTCTTCTTCTTCCAGCACAAAATGGCTGCCGTACATTACGCATGCACAATTGAGCACATCATTGTCAGCTTTTGCTTTTAGGTTAATTAACTTAACTCCATAAACCATTTCAGTAAATTGCATGAGAGAAAATCAAGTAAAACTACAAAAAACAGAGTGATGTAAACAGAAAGTAATTTTAACTACACTGCTTTTTCAGTGCAGATTTGTATCAGATTTATTTTCATGGGAATATTTTAATGGGCTCAATTGTCAGTTTACTGATCCATAACCTTAATCTGTCTGCTTCACTTTGCATCAATTACAGCAACATCACCACTTATTGTTTCACTGTGATGTAAAACTGTGAAGAAAGCCATACGGAAATCTAATATATGTCCATATATATGTCCAAATGTATGAGAAAAATATGTGCATGCATGTATTATAAACATATAGAAGCTCTCACGATATAGGATACATGCATTTTTACATATATACTCCTCATACAGTATGTGTGAATCATTAATATTTAAAACTGAAATTATATAGATGTATGCAGGTGAGAGCAGCAAGTAACCTCAAATCTTCATTTAACTCAGAATAGGCAATGAGGTCATTACTAACAGGCTACATTAATGCAACTAACACTCAGAGTAAGGTAAAGACCAAGGACTGAAATGATCTGCAATTCATATTTTGTCATTAAAATATCTTAAATGTTTCAAACTTTCACAGCTATAAAATGTAGGAAACACAATCAATGCATCAGTACATTCTTACAATTCATATTCATATTCCACATCTACTTTAGAAGTATAAAGCGGAATCACTGCTATTTCAAACATCTAATTACACATGCAGGTGAGTACAGCAGTGGGGCGGGGGGGGGGGTGAAGAATGATGGGGATGAAGCGTATTGACTATAGCAATCTGTCAAGGCCAGCAGAGTCTGCTGACCAGGCTATGCAATGGCTCCAATCTCATATTCTCATACAGACAAGAAATATTTTCTTCTCAGACAGTCAGCCATGCCACATGTTGTCATTTTCCCTCCACAGAAAATGATGGACCTGGTTATATTTTTCAATCTTTGAAGACACCACATTAATTTTATTAAAGATACATATTTTCTTAAAGATGATCATGTTCTCACATTATTTTCATAATATCTAATGCATAATTTGCAAAATAAATTGCATAAAATACATTGCAATTGGAACGAAAACAGGACAACGCAAGAAGAAAACTCTTCTGCTGCCATCTTAAATACCTGATCCTGCATGGCCATTCAGTTCAGCTCTTGTATACCTATGGAATTTCATCTGTGCACAACATTGAACAAAATAAAGTCAAATTAACACTCTCCACAAATACTGAGCTCAAATTTCAGACAAGAGAGTCCTCACTGGTGAATAGTAAATGGTAGCTTCAAGATGATAATTTTACCTAAAATAAACTACCTATGTTCAATGATCCCTACCCAACCACCCCTTGTCTGGTTCAACTCATTAGATTCAAAGATAACAAAATTCTATTGGAAAAACAAGAAACCGAGAATCAAACTATCCACTCTACAGAAACATAAGAATGAAGGAGGCCTTGAAGCACCTCGTTTTCGTAATTATTTCCTCGCCACCCAACTGCAGTTCATCATCAACTGGATCCACCCCACTGAACAAAGCAACCCCTGGATTGAAATTGAACAGGCACAATACAGAGAATCCTCTATATCAGACCTCCCATTCATCAACTTCACCATCAAACGTCTCAGCTACTTCAAAGCCAACACCATTTCAACCACTCTGACAGCTTGGTGGGAAGCCCATAAAATCACAAATTCAACACTGGCACCCTGTAAATATACTAGAGCCCGACCGATGCCAGATTTTTGGGTCCGATGCCGATCCCGATTTTGGAGAGTCCTAGCCCACCGATTACCGATGTTTTGACCGATATTTTGTCAAAAAGTGCAACATTTTCAAATCAATTTGAAAACTATTTTATTAAAGTTTCTATATTTAAGAACATTTAACTTATAAGCAAACAAATAAAAATAAACACACAAAGAACTTTTTAGATAAAAAAATGTAAAAGATTATATTAAATTAAATATATATATATTAACACCATCTTTAAGTGTGTGAAATCAAAATAACTCCACACCTTGCTTTTACTCCTTTCTTTTCCAGCCATCTATAAAAAATTAATTTAATCAATTTTCCAGTTTCAAACATGTATTTTTATGAATATTATTATTATTAATTTAGTTATTATTATTTCTTAGTATCTATTCTCAGTAAATTAATTATGTTTTCTTATTTTATTCCTACTACATGATCTCAAAGAGTAAGACTTTATCTAGCGAGCTTCCCTGTCCATAAGAATTTGGTGGTGAAAATAACTACAATGCGCTCTGACGTGTGACTAGATGACACACTCGCTCGCAATAACGCATTAGCTATTGACACAGCCTCATTATTTCTTATTATATATTCTCAGTAAGTTACATGAATTATATTTTCTTATTTTATTTCTACTACATGATCTCAAAGAGTAAGACACTATCTAGCGGAGCTAATGAGTGAATCAAGTGTAACGTTAGATGAAATTAAATTGACTGGATGAAATACGTGAAGAAAACTACAATGCGCTTTCATGCAGGTCACCCACGCTAACTGTTGGTTGAATCACTTCTCCAACAGCAATCCTTCTCTCATGTTATCACGACAAAGCTAGATAACATGGCTTAAAATGATCCACGTTAGAAGTGTTTTATCGGCGTTTTTACTGTCTGGTTAGCTCACTACCACGCGTGACTAGATGACACACTCACATGTGGGGCGCGTGGGAATAAAAAAAAAACAGGAAAGAAACCCTGTAGAGTAAAAAAAAAGAAAAATAAATGGTGGCTTTTTCAGGCGAAGTAACTGGAGATTGAAATGACTAGTTTGATGATGAACTGGAAGAACGAGACACATGAAGCAGAGATAAATGTAAACACAAAACGTACAACAGAGTTCGCAACAATATATGTTTGTTTATGTTTATTCATACAAGTACATGTATGAATAAGTAACCCATGACTACGAGGCGTAGACATATTGTCTATGTTACATATGTAAAATGGGCCAATTTTTTATGTCATGTATGTCAATACATTTTCAACACATGTGTTTGATATCTGCAAAATCCCCATATTTACATATGCCATATATGTCAGTCATATATATGAGAATATATTGGATTTGCAGGGATAGATGTGACTCACATTTTAGTGGTTAAGTAGGAATCAATAAAATGTACTGTACACAGTATTAAAAGTGTGTTATCCGCTATGAAATTACAGATTCAGACAAAACATAAGACAGACAATTCACTAGTCTAGAGTAGATAAATTAAATATGAAAATGTATGCAAATGCTGATATTTACCCTGACCTTGAACACATAATTTGTAAATGGAAGGTTCTCATTAAAACCATCATAGTCATATCCCCAGGGGGCTTTAAATCTATAATACATAAGCCTAAATGACAGGATACAACATTAATATAATCACTGAAGGAAATTTCATAACATGAAGCATTGTCTCCTAACTTAAAAAGGTGATCAGCCTTTGGTACAATGGAGCTGTCTGATGAACTATCTGCAATATATGTGACATTTTTAACATTTAATAAGAAGTACCAAAACATTATAGGATGCAGTATTACAATATTACCTCCTGGGTGGCACGTCCAACTTAATCATTGCTATAACTGGCAGGGAGATCCGTAAGGTGACGAATAATTGGTCGTACCATCACACAGGAATGAATGTTTTAATTCTGCAGTCATTCCCCATCTTATTGTACCTCCTCCTTTTAAATACATGCCTGTACTCTGCCTGCAGTAGCTGCATGTCATATGCAGTCCTGGGGTGAGATGGCCGCACAGATCCGCTGATGGACTGCAGACTGTGGAGGCTAGTTCCACCTGCTTTGCAGAATGCGGGTGCTTCTCTCACAAATAATAGATGATGTGTCAGTGATGGGACAGCCTTACAGTCATGACTTGATGTTCCAAATTCTGGGATGTATTTCAAAAGAGAGGGTGCAACCAACAAATAAAATGTACTGTTCATATTATAATGCCAACGGCATTAGACAACAGCACTGACAACAGCCTATTCTGTACATTGATTATTTTGCTAGATTAGCATTTTTCTTTTTCTCGCATGTTTCATTTTTGTATTTATGCAAACAGGTGTATAAACTGCTCATTGATGTTAAATGAAAAAACACCCAGAGTAAATTATATTCCCTGGATATATATTCCTGTTTGTTCCTAGTTTTGTTTGTGAACTCTGCATAAAAGTTTACAACCCCAGGTCACTGAAATGAGGCTCATTATAAATTGGAGAACCACTGGTTAGATAAGCACTGTTAAATAATCTCACTGGAACAATTTACTGATGGTGCGGTGACAGATTAAATTCAATTAAATTTTACATTAAATCCAAGTTTGGTGCTTACAGAATGCTAGTCTTAAGGATAAAACTATCAAATTGTTTACCCGTTTATGCATTTTTATAAAAAGGCATAATGACCTGTGAAATTACAAACTAAACAGATGGTGAGGCGAGAAATCTGTCAAGACCCTTCAAACAAACTTTTAAAGGTGACAGCGTAATAGTAGAAGCACGATTTGGCAATGCTCTGCTTGTCAAGCATCATTTCCTAGTACAGTCTACAGTAGCTGCTTTTCTGCCCGTGAGAATTCCTTTATACAGTATATGTTGCAGGTTGGAACATTTACAATACCGAGAAAATCTTTGCATATGATTTAAAGATGATTCCACAAATGTTCTCTAGTTCAGCGTCTCTAATTCCTAGATTCCTAGAAAACAGGCAAAGGAAAACATAGGCATAAATACAGAAAGTGTTTCAGAGACAGAATGGTTGGTTCAGATTTTACAATCTGTCAGCACTGCCTGCAGAAAACGAGGCTCTGTTCCTTTCTGCCAGAGGGATTAATGTAGAGGAAAACATTTACTAAAATGCGAAAAGGATACATTTTAAATTAGAGCAAAAACATTTAACTTAATAGGATGCAGTCCTTTTCCCTCTTAAATTGTTTATACAAAATATAATGAAGTATGGGTGTGTCCCATGAGTTCATTTTGGATTAAGTTTATGTTTAGGCAATCTAAACTACACTGTGAACTCTAAATTGACCTCACCCTGGAATTGTCTCTAAATATGTACTTGAGATAATTAACTTCAGTAGATCATCACGCTACACGATCAGTTGGGGCTATGTCACTAATTATAAATTGCTATAAAGCTGATGCAGCTTCCTTCCATGTCAAATGGTCACCTCTGAATGTAAACACGGACTGGCCTTATAGTACTACCATCTTTGAACTTAATTGTGATAAATAAAGGAAGGATCCTTTTATTTAGGACAATACAAATCCTCACACACTCATGATTGTCTCAAAAATAAAAATGATTTATATTACTATTTTGGTTCGTTTTGAAGTATGCAAGAAAATACAAGAGACCGGATCTTAAATAATGTAAAAAAAATAGTGTCCTGTTGTCCAAACAAGCTGCAAATAAAAATCACAACAGTGAGTCATGACGACTAAGATTGCAAAAGCACAAAAGGAATGACCTTTAGACCCTCTTACAGCACCATTAATTTAACACACATCATTTATCCAGTGGATGTAGTAATACTAGTAAATGGGACATCAGAACTTGCAGTCTCCCCTGAAGATTACCACCGGCCTTCCATCTAGAAAAAAAAAGAAAAAAAAACACCTGCCATCCATTCAGCTCACAGAATTTATTACATACATTAGAAACTGTTTCAAAAAGTTCAAGGGGAGAGTGATAAATGTCTGCAGTATACAGCCATGTTTTTATTTCATTTAGCCTATATATACAGCCCTATATAATGTTTTGGACAAAGACATTTTTTCTTGATTTGGCTCTGTACTCCACAATTTTAGGTCTGTAATCAAACAATTCACATGTGGGTACAGTACAGATTCTCAGCTTTTATTAGAGGGTATTTTTTTAAGGTCTATACCTCTATTTTTTCAATCAACAGGAAAAACTCTCTTCACATGGTCACAGCTGGAAACAGACTGGTAACATGGTGACTGGGTACAGTACCAGTCTCATGTTAAAGGTTAGTTCATACTTTCCTCCGAACAAGGTATCCTTTTTTTTTCTTTCTTGTACCACGTGTCCTGGTGAACACAGCTATACACATACATACACACACACACACACACACACACTGTCCCTTTTCCATATCCTTCCTTATTTAGCCTTTTTGGATTTTAGTTCAGATGCATTTGTTTGTTTAATAAATTATATTTTATAAAACGCCATTGCTGGTCTGATTATTATTTGGATAAATGTGTGAGCCTACCATGTCAAAGAACGTATGCATGTTGTTTTGTTATTGGTTATTATTGCAATATTCAATGTAAATATTCACAAGCATAATTTAATAATTAACTTTATGAGACTGATTATATTTCTTCACCATTTTATCACCACATGAGGTGATATATGTTCATATCCCCTGAATTCCTTGGTGCCTACTTGTGAGGATTGTTAAAACAGACACGTTTTAATCCTGTCCTCGCTATTCTACAATTTGTAGAGGTGTTTTCCCCTGTCATCCTCTTCTGTTTGTACACAGGAAAGCATGTTGGACTGGTGTCAACAGGCTGTCAATGCTATAACGGTCACCATTTTTGATAAGCTGGCATTTAGCAATATGTGACCTTACTTTACCCTTGGAAAAAAAAAAAGGTGTCATCCACCCACATTTGTACACAAAGTGCAAACATGCAAAGCATGTTTGACCGGTGATAACAATGTTATAGGGGTCACCATTTTTGATAAGGTGCCATTTTCCAGATACCAAAATATGTGACCTGACTGTACCCATGGAAAAAGAGCCACACACTTATCAAAATTTCTCGAGCGACATGTCATCTTCTGATGTTTTTCCACTGCAAAGCATTTTTGACTGGTGTTACCACGCAAACAATGTTACAGCGATCACCATTTTCGATATTGTGGTATTTAGCATCAACAGAGATATATTTAATTAATAACCATTATATGATTGTACATAAGTGTCCAATATCATCAAAAACTCCCTTTTCATACATTCCCTCCTTGTTTGTGTATAGTTAAATGAAGAGTAACTTTTTGTGTTTGAACATCTAACATGCCTAAAAAAGTGGCTTAACAAGATCCTTAGCAATTTTACATTTACTTGTCCATGTGTTGTGCTGGAACATGTCAAGAAACTACCAACCAACCTTAGTAGAGGGACTAAATGTCCTCTCTGTGACAGATGAGCCCTACTCCTCTATATGGAGACCACTGATGAGGTCACTGTCATGGATGATTGCTCTGCCAGGGACAAACAAACCTGGCTGTGCAGCACCCTCACCTGGCATTCCCCCATCCCCCGCCATTTGCACCTACTAGTATCACACTGCAGAACTTGGTGTTTGGGGATGCTGCACCTTAAGTATGTTATTATATTATTAGATGTAGAGCACTTTAATTTTGTGCTGTGTTTTACATATACCATAATGTTGGACTATTGTTGTTTGTTGCTGATGTTGTTGTTGCTGTTATTGCTATTGCTGGCTGTGTGGTAGGTATCTAATGGTTGCTGTATCGCACAATAATTTTTGAAAGGAAAATAAACTTGTCAATCAATCAATTAACCTGACGCCCCTCTACAAAATGGAAGAAAAGAAAATCTGTGAATGTGGACAGTGCAGGGGAAATAATAGTTATGTTCAGTGGACTTATTTAGAGTATACCAACAAAAAGATATTGGAGACTGGAAGAGAAATCCTCTTCTTTGAAGGGTATATTTAAACTGAATTTATCTGCAATGTAGTACATTTGAGGCCAAAAGTTTACACACACCTAGGCTAAAGACATTCAAACTTTATTTTTCACAACTCCACACATTTCATGTTACCATACATTTCCTGTGTTAAGTTAATAAGGGTATCTACTTTATTTCCATAAAAGATCATTTCAAAATAATAGCTAAGAGACAGATTTATTTCAGCTTTTATGTACTACATCAGATTTCCAGTGGGTCACAAGTTTACATACACTATGTTAGTATTTGGTGGCATTGCCTTTTAATTGCTTAACTTGAATCAAACGCCTGGGGTTAGCCTTCCACAAGCTTCTCACAATACTTCGCTGGAAATTTTGCCCATTCCTCCTGACAGAACTGGTGTAACTCAGTCAGGTTTGTGGGCCTCCTTGCTTGGGCACGCTTTTTCAGTTCAGTCCACAAATTTTCTATGGGATTCAGGTCAGGGCTTTGTGATGGGCACTCCAATACTTTCACTTTGTTGTCTTTAAGCCATTTTGTTACAACTTTGGAGGTATGCTTAGGATCATTGTCCTGGTGGAAGTTGCAACCAAGTTTTAACTTTCTAGCTGATGTCTTGAGGTGTTGCTTCAGTATTTCTAGATAATCCTCCTTCCTCATGATGCCATCTATTTTCTGAAGTGCACCAGTCCCTTTTCCAGTAAAACACCCCCACAACATGATGCTGCCACCCCCATGCTTCAAAGCACTCACCAACATTTATTTCAATCGGGAACTGAATTGCATGCTATCTAGCTATGTGTAGCCAACTTCACTAACAAAGTCACAAACAAAGAATGCACACCATTCTTGACATCACAATGTGTCAAACATCACCATTACCCATAACCTAGACCAAAGTGATGGACAGACGGAAATGTATAAAAAGAAAGGAACCGCTCATGATCCAAAGCATCCTGCCTGATCTGGAAACATGGTAGAGGTAGTGTTCTGGCTTTGGTGTGTATGGCTGCCACTGGAACCAGCTCAATTGTCTTCATGAATGATTTGACTGCTGATGGCATTAGAATTCTGAAGTGTACATAAGCTTCTTATCTTCTCATCTAATCCACAGGCTTTGGGTTTGACATACAGTATTCATTTTAAGAAGATTTATATAGACAAAAGTACCATAAAGATGCAAGTATTGGATATAATGGAAGTGAATACAATGTAAGTACATTTCATGTGGGCATTTAGTACATTTTTTTTTGAATGACTTATCTCAGGCACAGTCCTGAAAGCTGAAAGAGCATATACGATTATTTTATGGAAAGATATACGAGACAAGATAACTGTAGGAAGTATAAAAATAAGTTTAGGAGATTGTTTAGGGTGTAATAAGCTATCGGGGGATGGGGAAACAAGGGCATTTGTTTTTTTTTGCCATTTGTTTACCTAAGAGCTGATATTGAAATGAATGGTGTGTGAACTTATAGCGAGTCGATCGGGTATGTCCTAATAAATTATGGATTTTTGCTGTGTTCCCATTCTGTGGGCGGTACCACCTACACCACTAGGGGGCCAGGGACTCAAATTATTCTGGAATGATACAGAACCAGTGAAGGGAAGGAAAGAGGCTGCAAGTTTGCATTTTGTCGTGTTACCAGTAAAATGTCCTGCTATTCGAGGACAGGCTGATGAAATATAGGTTGCATGCAGATTGGCAATTATTGAAATATTATTGGTGGGCAATCACACGTCAATAGCTGTGTTTAAGAATGATGTTTTCTATTTCACAGTTTGTTATATTACATTAATGTCACGTGAAGTGTTGAATGTTATTTGTTTATATCCTGTTTGAAAAAAGGGGAAATAGGGGAAAATGTATTTTATATGCATACTTGTAAGTGCAGGTTGGTATACATTTAGTTGGGGCAGACACAGTTTGGGGCTGGAGCTGAGCAGGTGGCTTCCAGTGAGCCTAGCCTTAGTCTTGCCCAGATATGTTACAGATGGCAGTGCAGTGGAGCTGAGTAACTGCACTTCAGTTTAAACAGGATGAGGCAGACCATCCGGTGGCTGAGGGGAAAATCATCGCTCCCTCTCTCCACCACAGCGCTGCCGCTTCCAATGTACCGTTTTTCTGCTGTCCTGTTCTCTGTCAGAGCACCTCCTGGGCCCATCTGTTTCCTCACTCTCCCTCCCCGTTTCCCTCAGTCCCGTGTGCCAGCGGCACCTTGTCCTCCCGTCTCCTTCACTCTGTCTCCTCTTTAGTGCACTTCTCAGTCTTACAAATTCAAAGCTGTTCCCATATTAGGATTAACAGAGAAGTTACAAAGAACATGTTCGAACAGTTCAATACGAAGTAATCATTTATTGGTCAATAGTGTGTCACGGAAACAAAAACAAAAACCAGAAACAAAAGGAATTTTTGCAGGAACAAAAACGAGAACAGAAACTAAATCGACTTTACCGTTCCTGAGCAAAAACGTTCCATGAAAATTTAGGTAACCGCTAATAACGTTGTTTTATTTATTTATTTATTTTTTTGTTCCATGCAATTTCACAAATTCTTAGCCTACATTCCACTGGCCCAGCCACCAAAATAAATGATTTTGAAATAATAAATGGATGTTTTTAAAGAGATTACAGACTGTTTGCCTTCCAAGGTGTCAAAACGTCAATCTACAGCACTGGTAAAAAAAAGAAAGAAAAAAAGTAGTCCTTATTAAATATGAAAATCTGCCAATTGCCACCGCCAAATTATGGGTGAGCTTCATCTTTCCGAGTGGTTTTGACAAATCACAGATGTAAAATTTTGATAATTGTGAATCATTCTCTGTTGCCTGGAGATTTTGAATTTCGAGGAGATGTTTGCAGTTTAACTGAGGATAAAACAAGTATAGCAGAAAATGTATAGTCAGCTGGTATATTTCCAAATTAGTTTGTTCTTTGTGTCCCTTAGCTTGCTAGCAATAATACAGGTAGATGAGTTGGCTACCGTTACTTCGGTACTACTTTATATTTGTGTACTACTTATCTTCGATTAGCTATGTCCAACTGATAGAGATGTTAGTCAATAGGCTACAAATATTAATGAATGATCAAGCTGTAAGGCTGTTTGTTATTGGAAACTTAAACAATCATTAGTACAAAAATGAATTAATGACAAAGCTGTAACATTGTTATTGATAAGCATGTTTCAGTAACGAGCTGTAAAGTGCCAAATTCATATTAGCAACAAGTGCTGCAGATGAGAGTGGACTGACTAGTGCCGTTCCCCAAGCTTTTTTCCTCTGAACTTCATTACTCACTTCTTTCCTCTTAATTGATTTGGCTGGGGTAACTAACAATCCTTTTAAAATCTTAGCTGCACATTGGAAGCTAATGTATTGCTGAGATGAGAATGGACTCATTCGTCAAATTAGTGGCCACCTGTGACAGAGGTGCTCTCACTTGTTCTTATATCTCAATTTATCAATCATACACATGTACTGTGACCCCCTGCTACCTTTGGAGGCAAAGGACTCCCTTCCACCTATGCAGTCCAGTCTCTTTTCAGCACTGATGAGCTGTGGTGATAACACACTGCCTAATGCAGTTCTAATGCACTAAAATGTCAATCCTGCATTTTAATTTAGGGAGAAATGTGCCCCTTGCTGACGTTAATCTTTTTCAGTGTTAACTGCAGGTACCGACAGTATCACAACATATCCAGGATACTCTGCTTGTGCAGCACCCATAAGAGTGATTTTCAGCTTCCCAAAATGAGTTTCTCTTCAAGAGTAGGGGAGTGTGGGGAAATAACTAACAGTTTTTGTATTTGGCTCAATTCTGAAAATATTACTAGAGATAGATTAATTATTTTGAATACAAACAACCTACATCCCTTGGCTATGATTACGCAACATTATGAAATTTCTGGGACATACCATTCACTAGAAATCTGAACGAGAGTTCCGAGAGTGAAACGTTACATTTAACCCCGAGGTTGGGGTAAAATCTTACGTGGTTCAGGGTACATCTAACAGTCCTAATAGCTTTAAAAGTTAACACAAAGTAAGGCAGGTCAATACAATTCCACGTTGTATGATAGAAACAGTCTTTGATTTATTTTTGATTACATTTATATGGTTTTCGTGGCCTACCTATATCTATCACAAGACAAGCTGTATCAGTCAATGTCACATGTCACCACATTACGTTGAGTTAAATAAATGTATAAAGATCCAATCTGAGTTGAATGAATCCAATCAATTGGTTAAATAATAGTCTGCTGACAGCAGGCTAACGACCCCATTTGGTTTATCCCCGCAGGGGGATGTGTCCGCATTTTGCCTGGCTAGCAATCCCAGCAAGCTAGTATGTGATCTGTTTGTCACTAAACGACTGTTAGATTCCTTGACATACACACACAGTACAGTAGCAGAAAAACACTTCCAGTAAAAAAAAAAAAACAAATTCAGTTGCATATAGCCAAAACAGACTTTTGGCAATATCTCTAAATACTTATTGAATTCTCCCACCCTTCATTGGAGACAAAGAGCTGGTAATTCTGCGTGTATAACATGAAATATTTTGTACAAACCTGATGCATCTGCCTAAAAAGTCTGTTACATTTTGCCCCGCTCTCCCCTACCAGGCACATCTGATCTGAAGGACTGTCCAGACCACTTTCCCTGGCTCCTACCTTGATATACAGACCAGTCACTTGCCGCACACACAGGGTCTCAGACAACTAGCCTCTCTTGGCCACGAGATCTAAAGCTCATGCTTCAAAGCCCCATGCCTGACAGACAACAGCAGGACTTCAGTGCCCACTTTTGCCTCTGACGTCACCACGGCAACCTTTGCAACTGCAAGTGCTAAAGAGAGTGACTGTTTGTGTTAGGCTGAGGCAGATGCTACATTAAGTCTGATTCACAAAGAAAGCCACATTCTTTTTCATCGTACTGATTTAATCTGACTCAGAGGAACCTCTGTGCTTGGCTTGGGTTATTTGTTGTTTTCTGCCCAGTGTGAGGTGAGTGATGGGGGATGTGATTTAGAGTTTTCTCAAAAAAAGTTTTTTTTTTTTTTTCTTTTTATCAAAACAGTCAAAACAGATTAATAACAGACCATCAGTTATTTGTTCTTTTTTCCATCAAAGCTGTGGAAATCTTTATTTCCTACTTTTTCCCATATTGTAATTTGGCAGTATTTCTCTTGTCTTAAAACCATCTGCAAAACTTCTGATCTCATATGCATGCAAAAAAAAAAAAAAAAATTCTCTAAAGCCATCCAACAAGTTGGATTCTCTCTGTTCTATCTATCCCCTTATTATCTTCTCTGCACAAAATGAGAAATAATATTTCACAGAACCACTGAATGAAAGACACTGTGGTGTATGATTACAAAGCAGCGTTTAGCCATTTTGCACCCTGTGTTAAAACAGAAGGTGAGAACGTATGGCACGTATGTCTTTATGGGAAAACCACTTGCATTTAACTCTTGATTTTCTCCCTAGCCGGGTAGTATGGGAAATATAATTCCTCAATAGAACCGAGGAAGGTGACATTAATAGGACAGTGGCCAGTGACATTTGCCTGTGGCCCTGCATTAAAGCTCTGATTGCCAATAGAGCCATTCAGACAAGTAGTGCTTGCATCAATGAGGACTGAGAGTGGTGAGTTGATAAATTAAGTTTAGAATTTTGAATGGCAGTGCTTTCCATGGTAACATAATACATTTTATTAATAAAGATTGTTCTTTATGTTGAGAATAGTCTTTTGCATTTTGCAAATTTGGGTAATTGGAAGATGGAATTTGATGGATAATAAGCTAAATGTGCTTTTAGTTTTTCATAAAGTTTTTTTTAAATTATTGATACATAAAGCTTAAAGCTTTAATTGCTGGCTTCATAGCACACGTTTTAGTCTGTAAACCTGAAAGAAACTGTAACCTAAAGCTCTCATACTCTGTCACCAATATAATGAGTCTGCCCTGCATTTGCCATAAGTGAATGCCCCCCCCCCCATCAAATCAGGATCCACTCTTCCCATTACCTGCAGGGAGTACTTTCTTGCTGATGCATGGCTTGATCTTGGGGGCCTGGGCCCAGAATGTCAAGTGCTTTCAGCTATCCCTTATAAATAAAACTGAACTGAATTAGTCAGCTATTATTTGCCATGAAATTAAACCAATGCCAGACAAGATTCCAATGTATCCATCTAATATAATGACACCTTAAAAAGTTGAGATGTATGACATATACCGTCACCCTCGCTTGTTTAAACAGTTGAAAAAGCACTGTGAACATGGTGGCCCAGAGATACCAGTGAATAGTGGGTATCACTGCAGAAGAGGCCAGCTGATGTCAGAGGGCTGGAAATGAGCCTTGGTCTCACAGGAAGGGACGGAGCGAGCAGAACGCATCTACTCGGCCGTGGAGAGTGGGTTCCCCCCACTGCCCGTGGCTTGGCTCCCTTGGGCAGCTGGCGCCTCACTGGGATCCAGTCCAACATGAGCAGGTGCTGCCCACCACGTGGATGGCAGCATGAGTTCATCAAAAATACTCTCCCTGTCTCGCGTCTGTCAGAACAATCTGAAAATCACAGGAGCTACTGATAAGAGGCACACTTTATTATCTGCGATCAGTTTTGCAGATTGTCAAATGATGTGTTCATCTTATGGCAATGTCCTCAACTTTACTCAATCCTGTGTGTGTGTGTGTGTGTGTGTTTTAAAGGTGTGTGGCTGTAATTGTGTGTGTGCTCCTGTGACAGTGAGTGCAGGATTGCCAGGATTGCAGTTTGTAAGTGCATGCATGTATAGAGGACCCTGCATCTTCAAGGGTTCTTGCCAGCACAATAATTTGGCTATGTATCATGCTGTTCGTGTCATTACAAAGGATCACATGCAAATTTGAATTGTAGGACTATGAACTAAATATTCAGGTATGAAACAGCCATTGCCAAGGATTGCTGATCTCAAAGGACTTTGAAGAATAATAATTCCTTACATTTATACTTTTCTCTACCACAAAACTCAAAGCACTTCTTACAATTATCAGGGGAAACTCACCTCAGCCACCACCAATGTGTAGTACCCACCTGAGTGCTGCACATTAGCAATTGTGGCGTGAGAACATTCACACATCAGCTGAACTGAAGAGGGAGAGTACAATTTCTTTGTCAGTTAAACTGGGGGATGATTAGGTGGCAGGTTGTGAAAGCCAGATTGGCAATTTGGCCAGGACACCAGGGAACCCCCTACTCTTTGCAATAAGTGTTATGGGATCTTAAATGACCACAGTAAGCCAGGACCTTAGGTTAAGGTCTCATCTGGAAGACGGCATCTCCTACAGCACAGTGTCCCCATCGCTGTACTGGGGCATTGGGATTTATTTGGCCAGAAGGAAGATCAGCGCCCTTCTGGCCCACCATCACCCCTTCCAGCAGCAACTCAGTATTCCCAGGAGGTCACCCAACCAAGTACTAACCAATCCCACATCCTTAGCTTCAGCCTTTCAGCAGGAGCAGGATGCATGCTGGTATGGCTGCTTGAATAGAAAATGAAAAGGATGGGAGTATATTGGAGAGAAAGAGAAATGTGGTATGCTTTTCAACACAGCCATTGTATCTGAAAAACCCCTCTTCTAAAAGAGGGAAATCTACCTCCCATGGTGTATTTTCACAATGCCTCTTTAAAATGATATGTGGAAGAGAAGAAAAGTGTCCACTTGTGACCTAATCATCTTTGTGATGAAATGTTGCTTTCTTAGCGGCACCTTGAATGCATCAATAAAAACACTGCAGCTTCATTGATGTCCTACACAGATTGGCTCTGACATTTCAGAGTCAAAATGTCAAGAGCTCTTCTGCAGCCACTCCATTATGAAGTAGATGCTGTAAACCTGAAAATACTTGAAATTATTTGAGTGAAATCACCCCAGTCAATAAACACAGACTTTAATTTGAATTGTAAAGCATGCTCTGGCTTGAACACCTAACGCTTAAAAAGCACAGAATTCAGTAAGTCAGTCACTTTTTCTTTTTTCCAGTTTGTCAAATGTCTGCTTACGATAGCGATAAAGAACCTAATGATCTTCGCAGTGAATTTGACTGTGACCTATTAAGGAAGGAGGCAGTTAAAAATATATGTTTGTACACAAGTAACACAAGTAAAATCTGCATCCAAATACATAATTACATTTCAAACCAATTTCTTCATGAATAATTAAATATCCAGTCCCCTTAACCTTTTGCAAGCATTATTTACTACTTGATGTGCGAGTCAATAAATGTGTCCATATTTACTGAAAGAAACAAATCAGCGTTGCCCCAGGCCATTTACAAAGCAACCCTGAAGGGAGAATTTTGATGGTTTCTTTCATTTCCTTTATCACTTCTGAACTCTTTCATTATATATCAGATCAGGCCAGCTTTGCCTATTTCGCACTTACGAGGAATAAATAAAACATCCCTCCTGACTACTGATGTGAGAAAGTGGCTGGTTTGGTCTTTGCCATATTGTGGGATTTTTTCTTCTTCACCCTCACCTTAAATGCACCAGCCTTTGCTTTACATGCAGATAAATACCTGCTGCATTAAACCATTTTTTAACTAAAGCCATCAGGCTCACTGCATCAGATTCCTGTGGTTTTTTTTTGCCAAGCCACCACGTGGAGTGTTTGACCATAATGCAGTCACAGTGGTACTGAATGCAATATTGTAAGATGGCACACAAGGATGACCGCACTTCAAAAAAAAAAGAAGCACAAATGTAAAAGGAAACATTCTCAAAATCAAGAAATCATTAAATGGATAGTCGCTCTTCAAAAACATAAGCACATAAGCGCAAACATCAAGGAAATTGCGAACAGCAAATAAAACCCTGTGAGCTTTCGTTCTTGAAGCATGGTCGTCCTTGTAGGCCACCATATTATTTACATATTGACCATCTCTTTGTGCTCACTGATCTTCATACCGTTCTGAGGGCAAGTTGGTTTACTACTGTCACCTGCCACATACCCCACTGTGTTTGTCTCCACCTGTAAGTTTAAGCGAATCGATCACCTGACAATTTCAAATTGTCCAGTCACATCCCAGTGTGAGTTGTTCAATTGACAATATCCCTCAACAGCACAGAAATTTATGTAAGATGGTTGGTTTTATCATAGCACTCCACAATGTTAAATCGCATTTAGAAACTGCACTGAAGAATATTCCCGATAAGAATTTATGATATTCAGCTCTTTAAAAAAAATAAATAAATAAATCAGTAGCCCCAATCCTATATCATTTCTGTCCCCTTTCAGTGAGCTCTGCTTCCTGCAAAAACCTAATACAGCATGGAAAGATCAACCTATCCTCTACCTATGTTTTACAGACATCTGAAAGGGGGGCTGTTGGGTACTGTATTATGACAAAGTAGTTTGTTCTCAGTGGACTGATGTGCCCCATGGTCTGGACTCAGATGCTGACTGTGCAATAATGAGCCACAGCAACAACAAATTGTGGAAGATTTCAGCACTTTAGAACCTCCCCGACTCATTGGCCCCTTTTACACCCGGTTGTTTCATGCTTCTTGAGCATCCAGATTATATCTGGATAACCCATATCCACACAAAAATGCAGGTATAAATGTACCCAAGATACATTGGGAACAGATTCAAATCAAATTACTAAACCACTTAAGAAGGTGGTCTGAGATGCATTTGAGGCAGATTATATAAATAGTTGGGAGACACGGCAGTTTTGGGTGTGCACCATTGGTTGCTGCAGGGAGAGAGAGAAAGCGTACCCTCACCAATGCAAAATCAAATAAATGAACATCTTCAACCTTTCCCCTCATGGATTCCAGGTGAGAACAATCAACTGAAACACCAAACTAAAATAACAAAGACAAAAGAAAGTAAAACCCAGCAGCAGCTCTTCAGCTCGCCGCTGGTCTCAGCTGGCCAACTTCTCAGCTGCCAGTTTCTTTCTTCATCTTTTAGTGCGCTGACAAACAAACTCAAACCAAGACTCGCTCTCTGGATGTGTACTCCTGGTCTCGGCCCCCAAACTGTGGAGAGGAACACACCTTTAAGCATCTGGGCTGATTAATTAATGCAACCCAGGTGCATGTGCTCTCTCCACCAGTTGGCATTGCTAAGACCAATCCGCTTCCCCGGTGGATCGAATATGATACACCTCCGCCACCAGAATTCAGCCAAAGGGTAATTCAGCTTACAACGAGACCAGTCCCTCCCGAGTTTCAGAACATCCCTGGGAGGAAGATACGGCAGTTCTGGGAAACACCGCCGTTTGCTGCATGGAGAGAGAGAGAGCGCACCCACACTTGCATGAAATTAAATAAACAAGCAACTTCACCCTTCTCCCTCACAGGTTCTAGGCAAAAACAATAAACTAAAATAATAAAGACAAAAGAAAGTAAAACCCAGTAACAGCTTTTCAGCTCGCCGCTGGGAACTGCTGGCCAACTTTACAGCTGCCAGTTTCTTCGTATTTTCGTGCTCTGCCAAATAGCACAAAAACAGATGCTCTCTCGGTGTGTGCTCCCAGTCTCGGCCCCATACCATGGAGCAGAACACACCCTTGAGCACCTGGGCTGATTAGCTAATGCAACCCAGGTACATGTGATCTCTCCACCGGTAGATGTGACTGAGACCAAAACACTTCCCCAGCGGGCTGATTGTGACACAGTTACACAAGTTTAAATGCATCTGTCTCTCATCCCAAACCAAAACCCCTCCCAAAGTATAACCTCACACAATATAGCTGTCTTCCAAAGCGGAACGCAGGTAGCTTCATAATCACAACCATGGAGGACAAGTATGGTTGGAGTTTGAGCAAAGCTATATGGCAACTAGTGAAATGGACATATATGCTATATGGCAACCTAGTTATAGAAATCAAACTGTTTTCCCGGCTGCAACCAGGGTCGCTGCTGTAATAGACAATCTTATCAGCCATCGTCTGTTATACATTGTCTGCTGAATATGGCATTTTCATTGCAAACTGGCTATTTTGGAAGGGGCTATCATCTTTGCTGTCTGAGAGGCGGAACAAAACAGGAATTGGATTGTCAGGGTTTTGCATTGTACGCGCAAGACAGGATTTCATTCCAGCTAACTGGAGGTGCATCTGACAACCAAGTGTAAATGCAATGTGGTTAAATCTTAATTAATCAAAATGCAAGTTGCATGAAATGGTCATGTGTAAGTGAGGCCATTGTCAAAGTGTGCCACCTTGCTTGGTGAGCTCTGCCTGGACAGGCTGCACATGAAGGGTAATCCTCCAACGCAATGACTCTGGGACAGACTAGACTGTACAGTTAAAAAGAAGCAGCAACAGGTATTCCAAACTGTGAAAGAAACTATAATGAATAGAAAATAGGTTATAAAAGGTGAAAATAGTAGCTTTATTAATACTGGCAATGCTCACAGCAGCAAGAGTGCTTCTGGTGAATTGTGGGGGCAGGTACAGAATTTCTGAAGGTCAGGTTGAGCACTTGCAGTGCTATTGCAGACAAAAGCAAACGATATCTGATATCTGTGCCCATCCCATTCCCATTGGCAATACTGTGTTTGCTTCCTGCCATGAGTTTCTATACAAAAATGAATGCCACAGCATGCAATTGCCTGAATTTGAAAAAATATTGTTTTTTTTTACCTTGGTACCATGCACAAACACAGGGATAGGTGGGTTTTACTGTATTTTCAGGATATGAACTGAGGGTTAATAAACTGGATAGATATACTGTATCTCTATAATAGAAAGAAAACCAATGATCGTATGAATGCAATGAAGTGCAATGTGACTGACTAAGCAGCACAGCATCAGGATTTCTGTAAGATCTGCGAACATGCATGCGTGTGCAGAGCATAATGCTGATGTTAGTGAGCCATTGTCCACACACAAATGCTCCCTTTGCCATTCTCGTGCATACAGTGAGTTTGTGACCTAGATTCAATCAACATTTGCCCTTAATTTTGCCTCACAGTTAAATGCAAGTTTGCTTTTTTCCCTTCACAGACAGTTTACAGCTTTCATCAATCACAAAGACTAACTTGCCACAATGTGTAGAAAAAGAAAGCACTTGCATTTAGAAATCAAAGATAACAAATACTGATTGAGCATGGGGCATTGTCTGCAAAGCACAATGCAGAAGAACAAATCTAACACAGGTGATGTTCTTGCTTATTCACCCTTATAAGACAATGGATGGGTCCTGCGGCTATGGCGGTTAAACAGATCGGTTTGCGATACTTATCTGTTTCAATACATATGTACTGGCATGTTGTGCCAGGCCTCTGAGCTCCCTTGTGGGCAGCTGCACAAGAGGAAGAGCTGTCAGTCCTGCCAGACGCAGTGGGAAGCTGGGCTACTACGAGGCAGATGCCCCCTACTGGCAACACATTTGGAAGCTGCTCCTACCCTGCTATTTTCAATTGCCTGCCTGAAAGGTGTGAAGTGTCGTAGGGCCAAATGGGTAGTACATTGTGCTCTGGTCTGTAGATGTATACTGTACAGAGGCTTTGGGATGTCAAATGTGTTTCTTGAACAGGCTATTTTATAGGACTGAGCGGGCCCTGCTGTCTTGCTTTCAGTATCCCATATCCTACCAGAAGCATGGAATTAGGCACTGCTGTTATGTAGTCCACTGTCCTTGCTAACAGATATTTTAGTCAATGTTTGCACTATGTCCCCCTTTGGTGCTTGGGTGGTTGGGGTATGGGTCCATGTTTCAAGAATATAGTTTTGGGTTTATACTTCTTTACATCCTGCCTGGGTGCACGAGACTCTTTGGGAAGTTCCTGTCCATTTCTTGTTTGGACTGAGCATGTCCAAGTCAGCTGTGCTGAGTAAGTTACAGCTAGCACGTCGGTGTGTTGAATAAGAAGTGCATTCCCTGATCTGTAGCTTTTGGCTGCTGTATGCGTTGTGCTTAAGGGGTTTTTTGTTCTCATTTGAGTCTTTGCATGGTTTGTGTCCTCTGCATCAGCTGCCCCATCAGCATTATGCTTAAGAGCATTTCAGTCCCTAGGAGTGTGTTTATAGTTTGTTTAAAACACATAGTTGCAGCATTTGCTGCTAATTGCATTGTTGATGGAAGTATTGTAGCTCGTTTCCAAAGAATCCTTGTCGTGGTATTGGCTATTAGCACAGATTTGCCACATTAGGGTGATATAGACTTGCTAAGCATTTATTGGCATCATTGTGGCTATTAGTGCTTCACGCCCATTAATCACTGCTTGCGGCTACAGTATGTTTATGATTATGTAGCAGGATTCCAGGACACCTGCTGACTAAGCTTGGATTCTCTGGGCCAAAATGCATGAGAATTGTTAACTCGGAAATGCCATAACAGGCACATGAATTGTACATAAAAGGGGTGTCTTGGTTTCAAAATTTATTGAAAAAGATACTAGTACTGCAGTATTCCAATTATTCCATTTTAAGTAGTTCTTGAGAAGTATTTTATAATCATCTATGTGGAATTGTTTATTTACTTGAATGGAATTATGTAATAACTTAACAGTCTTTATAGCACAACAATATGGCTGTTGCTACTCCTGTTTTATAGTTTTATATGGTACATAAATTATTGTACGCGCAGTGAAATTAAAGAAATTGCATAATAATTGCAGTATTAATGACCATCATCAATCACACATACACAGAGAGGGAAAGAGAAAGAGATTATATTCTCCAGTAAAAAAGTCCCCAATAAAAAAGGAAGCAAACACTAAATGGGCAAATAAATAAATATATAAGCCTACATACATCAACACAAAATATATGGCTGCAGCCCTGGTTGGGTAATAATAACCACTGTGACACCATTAGAATATGAATTAGCACATTAATGAACGACTATGAACATGAACTCCACTCTTTCCAAAATGGCTTTTCCAAAAGTGTCATCCGTGCCTGAACCACCTCCTTCCCTTCTACAATCAAGCCTCCTCCAGCTCCATCCTATTGTGCTTGCATTGCTGCTTATTTCCTGACCAGAAAGTCCTTACCTGAAATCAGCACTGGTCTAGCATTTTAAACAATCTCTGCTATCCTGATTAAAGCTGTGCATTTAGTAATGATATAAAGGTAAAGTGCTGCAATCAAGGATGCTGCAACAGTATCCCACATAAGATTATAATCTTTAAAAGCTGTGCTTTTCACCATCAATTAAAAGTCCAGAGTCAGGATTAAGAAGGAACCACCAAGGCATTTCTTCAAACTATGTGCTTTTCAAATATTTAATACCTAATTTTTGTGTGCAATAAAGTGGGCTACTCAGAATGTGCAGCAACAAACATGTTAAAGTTGTTTGTGTTTGTATGGCAAAAGCAGAGAATGTCAAAAATATTTTGTAACCCGTTTTTAACTGAATATTTACTTTTTTCACCTTTCAGACCAGTTAGAGACGTAGCAGCTAGCATGATCCTCAGGGTGGCATGTAAGTTTGATGTTCAATTAACTATTATGGACATAAAACACTTTAATAAGTGAATATAATATTAGTTTTCTCTGCTGGAAAAGCCAAGGTAGCCTGTTACGATACACGCAGCACTGTTTTTGTCAGTGCACTTTATGCATTGCACTCCCTGTATATCCAACATACATCTAAAGCCAATCTGTACACCATAACAGTGTGTGTGCTTCTTAATATGGAAGTAAATAGCTTTGAAATCACAAGCTGTATTGAACTTCAATTATTTTAGCTAACATTTTTACATAACCTAAGTAAGGAGGCAAGTTTTTTTAAAAGTTTTTTTTATGTGTACCCTATATTCCTGACTGTAATACTAGTGATATATTACTATAATATAGATGCAGTTTTATATTTTGTCCCCTGTTTTCTCTCTTTGTTTGGTTATTGTTATTTGTAAGTTATGAAAAGTCAATAAAGTTTGAATGACAAAAAATTGTGTTATTTTCAAAAATGAAATCCATGGGGATTTCTGACACAGCTAAGGCTTATTCCATTAATAAGCACAGCGACCGAAAAGTGCACAAGACCAACAACCTTTGTAAGGTTTCCCCCCACTCCTGCAGCGTTTCAATAGTGCTCCAACAATAAACTGAAATCATACCTCTTTTGTCAGCACCATGTCCATCAAACCACCAACTATCTCACAAATTGGCATTAAAAAAAATGTATATATAGTAAACTTTGTATTCTTAACAGGCCATAATTAGAACCAACATCGAGACAACTGGTAACACGTCCATGTGTCAAAATCACTTTGTTCAAAGTTTATTTTAAAAAACTATCATTTAGATCGCTTGGATCATTTTTGTGCTGCAAAGTAAATTATGAATGATTATGATCTGGTTATGAGTTAGAAATTCATTGAAATTCTGATGAAGCACCGTTGGTTATTCAAGTTTGCATATCACCTGACAGTAAGACTGACAAATTGGAATTACTGTCCAACCTTTAAGGGCTCAAATTAGGGTTCAGCTAGGGTTAGGGTTAGGAAAACGGTAAGTCTGAGGGTTGAGGCAAGTTTACGGTTGTGTTCAGCAGCTTGAAGAAAGGTTGGGACATGAGTTTTATTGATTTTGAATGAAGCAAAAAAAAAATGTCTAGTAGCATGTGTACCCCTGACCATACTAAATGTCTAATACATGCATGTTTTTCTTAGGGAGAACATTTTTCTTTTTTAAATGACCTCATACATATGATTTTGCATTTAAATTATAGTATTCATGATATTTACCTTGTTTTCCATCCATTTAAACTGGGTTTTCAGGTGTTTTCAATGGTACCAATGGCTTCAAATTAGAGTTAAGGGCTCAAATTAGGGTTCAGCTAGGGTTAGGGTTAGGAAAACGGTAAGTCTGAGGGTTGAGGCAAGTTTACGGTTGTGTTCAGCAGCTTGAAGAAAGGTTGGGACATGAGTTTTATTGATTTTGAATGAAGCAAAAAAAAATGTCTAGTAGCATGTGTACCCCTGACCATACTAAATGTCTAATACATGCATGTTTTTCTTAGGGAGAACATTTTTCTTTTTTAAATGACCTCATACATATGATTTTGCATTTAAATTATAGTATTCATGATATTTACCTTGTTTTCCATCCATTTAAACTGGGTTTTCAGGTGTTTTCAATTGTACCAATGGCTTCAAATTAGAGTTAAGGGCTCAAATTAGGGTTCAGCTAGGGTTAGGGTTAGGAAAACGGTAAGTCTGAGGGTTGAGGCAAGTTTACGGTTGTGTTCAGCAGCTTGAAGAAAGGTTGGGACATGAGTTTTATTGATTTTGAATGAAGCAAAAAAAAAAATGTCTAGTAGCATGTGTACCCCTGACCATACTAAATGTCTAATACATGCATGTTTTTCTTAGGGAGAACATTTTTCTTTTTTAAATGACCTCATACATATGATTTTGCATTTAAATTATAGTATTCATGATATTTACCTTGTTTTCCATCCATTTTAAATGGGTTTTCAGGTGTTTTCAATGGTACCAATGGCTTCAAATTAGAGTTAAGGGCTCAAATTAGGGTTCAGCTAGGGTTAGGGTTAGGAAAACGGTAAGTCTGAGGGTTGAGGCAAGTTTACGGTTGTGTTCAGCAGCTTGAAGAAAGGTTGGGACATGAGTTTTATTGATTTTGAATGAAGCAAAAAAAAAAATGTCTAGTAGCATGTGTACCCATGACCATACTAAATGTCTAATACATTACAGGCATTTAGCAGACGCTCTTATCCAGAGGGTTGAGGCAAGTTTACGTTGTTCAGCAGCTTGAAGAAGGTTGGGACATGATTTTATTGATTTTGAATGAAGCAAAAAAAAAATGTCTAGTAGCATGTGTACCCATGACCATACTAAATGTCTAATACATCCATGTTTTTCAAATGGAGATCATTTATCTTTCTTAAATGACCTCATACATATGATTTTGCATTTAAATTATAGTATTCATGATATTTACCTTGTTTTCCATCCATTTTAAATGGGTTTTCAGGTGTTTTCAATGGTACCAATGGCTTCAAATTAGAGTTAAGGGCTCAAATTAGGGTTCAGCTAGGGTTAGGGTTAGGAAAACGGTAGGTCTGAGGGTTGAAGCAAGTTTACGGTTGTGTTCAGCAGCTTGAAGAAAGGTTGGGACATGAGTTTTATTGATTTTGAATGAAGCAAAAAACAAAATGTCTAGTAGCATGTGTACCCAAGACCATACTAAATGTCTAATACATTACAGGCATTTAGCAGACTCTCTTATCCAGAGGGTTGAGGCAAGTTTACGGTTGTGTTCAGCAGCTTGAAGAAAGGTTGGGACATGAGTTTTATTGATTTTGAATGAAGCAAAAAAAAAATGTCTAGTAGCATGTGTACCCATGACCATACTAAATGTCTAATACATGCATGTTTTTCTTAGGGAGAACATTTTTCTTTTTTAAATGACCTCATACATATGATTTTGCATTTAAATTATAGTATTCATGATATTTACCTTGTTTTCCATCCATTTAAACTGGGTTTTCAGGTGTTTTCAATGGTACCAATGGCTTCAAATTAGAGTTAAGGGCTCAAATTAGGGTTCAGCTAGGGTTAGGGTTAGGAAAACGGTAAGTCTGAGGGTTGAGGCAAGTTTACGGTTGTGTTCAGCAGCTTGAAGAAAGGTTGGGACATGAGTTTTATTGATTTTGAATGAAGCAAAAAAAAAATGTCTAGTAGCATGTGTACCCCTGACCATACTAAATGTCTAATACATGCATGTTTTTCTTAGGGAGAACATTTTTCTTTTTTAAATGACCTCATACATATGATTTTGCATTTAAATTATAGTATTCATGATATTTACCTTGTTTTCCATCCATTTTAAATGGGTTTTCAGGTGTTTTCAATGGTACCAATGGCTTCAAATTAGAGTTAAGGGCTCAAATTAGGGTTCAGCTAGGGTTAGGGTTAGGAAAACGGTAAGTCTGAGGGTTGAGGCAAGTTTACGGTTGTGTTCAGCAGCTTGAAGAAAGGTTGGGACATGAGTTTTATTGATTTTGAATGAAGCAAAAAAAAAATGTCTAGTAGCATGTGTACCCATGACCATACTAAATGTCTAATACATGCATGTTTTTCTTATGGAGATCATTTATCTTTCTTAAATGACCTCAAACATATGATTTTGCATTTAAATCATAGTATTCATGATATTTACCTTGTTTTCCATCCATTTAAACTGGGTTTTCAGGTGTTTTCAATGGTACCAATGGCTTCAAATTAGAGTTAAGGGCTCAAATTAGGGTTCAGCTAGGGTTAGGGTTAGGAAAACGGTAAGTCTGAGGGTTGAGGCAAGTTTACGGTTGTGTTCAGCAGCTTGAAGAAAGGTTGGGACATGAGTTTTATTGATTTTGAATGAAGCAAAAAAAAATGTCTAGTAGCATGTGTACCAATGACCATACTAAATGTCTAATACATGCATGTTTTTCTTAGGGAGAACATTTTTCATTTTTAAATGACCTCATACATATGATTTTGCATTTAAATTATAGTATTCATGATATTTACCTTGTTTTCCATCCATTTAAACTGGGTTTTCAGGTGTTTTCAATGGTACCAATGGCTTCAAATTAGAGTTAAGGG
>NC_057934.1:38127398-38209898 GCF_018555375.3 Anguilla rostrata
CATGTTTCTTTATGGCAAGAGGAAGAAAGGAAATGAAACGGAAAGAAGGAAGGTTTATTAGGAATTAATGAAGCATGGCTTCCTTGGGACACCAGTGCATGAGCTGTAAGATTTATACCTCTTTACTTCTCTCCTTTCCCTTAACACAGTGCACCCCCCCCCCCCCCAGCCCCCAGCCCCTCCCCCTCCCAACTGCTCATTGCTTCTGTCAGTTTTTCAGCCTTTCTGTTGGACTTTAGTACCAATTCTACCACAGCACAACATCAATCATGCCAGCCAACCAGCAGAGAGCACTGACTACTTGGAACACTTGGCATGATTATGAGTTACTGTAAACTCTTTTCCACGTCATTCCATTTTATTTTCTGACAAAAATATACAGTCTAAAGCCTCGGCCATGGCACTTGTGTGTCTTCATCAGTGTAGTTCGTTTTTTTAAATTTTTTTAAATTTTTTTATTTTATCCAGGTTGAAGGTAAACAAAAATAGATTTGATTTCAGAACTTGTAAAACATTAAAGTGCATTTGAAAGGCAAGGTCTGATGAATCCCAGAAGAGTGGAGCTATTAAATGAGTACTGTTTTGAGCCAATCAAAGTGCTTTCCTGTGGAGAACATTCTTATGATTAAGCAACTGCCAGTGTAAACGACTGGCAGAACATAGTACCTACACCAATTTTGGGCATTTCATGAAATCTCTTACATGCCACCACACTAAAACACATTAGTACCACAAAGCTAGTCTTACTTTTATGCCTGAGGGAAAATTTCATCACTTACAGCAGCATGGTTTATAATTACCCCTCACATTATCTACATGACCATACTGTATATGACACACACCCATCCCAAAACTGCTGACCTCAAACTTGACAAGGAAGATGGCTGTATTGTTGCTGTCTTCCTGGCCCAACAAAGGTTTCCACCACAAAGGGGAGAAATTCAAGCCCATCGTGTTCTTCCAACAAGGCCTTTCTTTCCTTACTCTCCTATCATGGGCCGTAACTAGATCAAGGCTTTGATGATGCCATGTTTAATGTAAGGCAGCCTCAGGCATTCTTAAACAGCAGCTGATCACCCTGTGGAGACAGTTTAAAAATCGGCCCCATAAATTTGCAAGTGTGAAATCTTAAAAGATATTAATGACACATGGCAGTGGAGAAAGCAGCATTATATATTTTAAAAGTCAAAATACATTTTAGTGAATGCCAATCAGAACCTCTTAAGTGTCAGTAGCAGTGCAAAGTTGCATATAATACATTTTTGGATGTTTTCAAAAGCTCACAAGTAACAAGTCTAAAAAGTTAAACATTGATCATTTACACTGTTCAGAGTGGTGACATAATGTTTGCAAAAATATCATTAACTTAATCTATATTCGCATCTTTTACATCAGCAGGAGCAGAAGGGCGCTCCCTCCCTCCACTTATACACAAACGTGCTTGTGAATTTTCATTTATTTTATTTTTTATTTTTTTATTATTCATTTTTTTTGGGAGGTGGCTATTTTTACAGTTGCTGGATGTGTGTTTTAAGCATACTGAGGAAATTAAGACTTTTCTTTCAAGCCTTTTCACAATTTATTTGGCAAGACAAGGCTGCCACCAATGGTTTGCTTTCTGGCACATATAGCCCTTTCTTAGGCTCTCTGGTTTGTATTTCCCCTTCATCTCCCTGGTACTTCACATACTGCTCCATTCAGTTGAGTAATGAGGCTTGAGGTTATATTAATATATGTCCCTTAAGAATACCTTAAATATCAGACAGGCGGCATTTCCGTTGAACTTCAAGTACTCCACTTTTCTTGGAGCTGTCTTTGCTCCTGCTCACTTTTTAGGTTTGGAAAGAGATTGGATTTCTGATATCCACCAAACTAAGATCAAATAAAATGTCAATAAAAGCTTTTCTCTTCCCCCTCAGCAAGGTAAAGGTCACTTTGAATAATTATTCAGACTTAATACTAAAGATGCCTGCTGAGTTCATATTGGCTGATATATTTTTACTTTGTTATCATCAGCAGTATAATCGTGTGCTCATAGTGATGCAACCTAGTAAGATTGTTGTACTAAAGTGATTTTTGTTGTTGTTGTTTTTGAGTTATTTAGGAAGTGGTACTATGTCAGTTGCATACTTCTCGTATGTAAAAACATTGCACTGTCTTTTACAATGCAATTTCATGTGATGATTGTTTTTTGTCTAATTGTGTATGAACTGCTAAAATGCAAATGTATTTCAACAGGTTGAGAACAGAAGCTTCAAAGCTGTCAATAGATGGCACCAAAAACTCATATTACTGAAGAGGAAGAGCAAGCAGCAAAATTCCCACTCATCAAAATACAAACAAAGCCAAATTGGACACCCGGAGACAGAATCAGGAAAGAAAACACTGGAACAAAACAGTAACACGTAAGTTCAATTTGAGGGTATTTACGTCCATATTAGGTGATTACTTTTTAAAAAAAACAGTTCCTGCATTTTTGGGGACCAAAAATAATTGGACAACTACAACCTTTGAAAAAATGAATTAAGATAACTAGACAAAAAAAATGCAGGCTGTTAGGTGAATATATATAGTCTGTAACTTTTTAATAGACGTAAATTATCTTTGTACAAACATAAAAAGATTAATGGACTGCTTTTTTCAAACATTTGGCTCAGTTCAAAGTGCACCTGTCAAGAAGGGGGAGAAGTGTATATGGAAGAAGAGAACGCATTCAGAAGATGCATAGAGGGAGGCAGATGGCATTACAGTGGCTTTTCATTCTATAATTGAAAATACCCAGGAAACAGTTCATTTTAATAAGCGACATCGACATAAAATGGAACTGAGATATGGTTTTTTTTTTTTTTAAACCATCATCAGAGTGATGGAAGTTCCCAGGGATTTTATAAATGCCAGTCTGACAGTTATACAGTGTTCATGACAATGACTCATTTCAGACTTTTCCATTGCTTAATAAACCGGTAAGTGAGGCCAGACAAGATGGAAAAGTAGCCGAAACCAGCATAGTACAGAAATCCATGGAAACAGCTGCAATGTCTTTCACCTACATGTGAATGTTTTAAAACCTGTGCCAAAAGTCAAATATCTATAATTACTTGTACAGTTGTCTAAATAACTTTCTCTTAATTGTAAAAAGATATTGTTAATAGTATCTTATTACATTTATAGAAAATTGCTTGTCTTTGTTTAATATTTAATTGACAGTGTGAAAATCCACAATGACTTAATTGATAATCATCCCAACACAAATAAAGCTGTGCACCTAAAAAGGGATCAAGTGATCATGAAATAAATACACTTTGCCTACCTGTAATAGAATTTTGTGATTTGGAAAATGCATTAAATAAAAGCTTCATGCTCTCAAAACCATTAAAAGAACCATACAAATCAATTTATCTGTTTTGAAAAGCTATTGTGTTGTTGTAAATTAAGATTCAAATGTAAAAGTTAAGTTGTAAATTTAGTTATCAAAATGTTTTGTTTTTAATAAAACAACATGGCTAGCATAAGTCAATGACTGTATAAATACTGTATTACAATAATTCTTCTTCAAATAATTTCTTCAAATAGTTAGATAAATGACTATACATTGCAAATGGATTCTTAAAAACTCATGAAACTGTGTATGTGTATAGGTGGCCGTGAAATAAGTCCACACAAACAAATCACTGATTTGGCCACGTGGTGGTGCTATTCAGTTGTTACATTTTCAATCCTTGAATGTTAAATTCTATTTTTAAAAAGCCAAGCAAAAAAACTTATACATACACCATGTATATTTTTAACTGCTGAATGAAACCATTTGACTTCATATGTATTTACAGTTATATCCATGTGTGAAATGTCTGAAGATGTTCTTTTGTTTGTTTGTTTGTTTTTTCATTGTTGTTCCTGTGAGCTTGTGCTCCTTTATTGCTGCTTGTGGTTATATGTATTTTTACTGATGTCTGTTATTGCAAAATGTTTATTTCTTTGACACATGTTCAAATTATAAGTTATTTAAGTTGTATCTTGGTTTCCTGGTAGCAAATGGAGTTGGTAGTGGATAAATTCGTCAAAGTAAACGTTAAAATTTAAATATTAATTATTTTGTTGGTGAAAAACAGTTAAACAATATAATTTATAAATTGACTGTAGTAGTGGAAATTAAAAGGTAAAAAATGTGTAAAAAGTAAAAAGATAACTATTTTTTAAAATCTTTTTACTCAGATGATGAGAGGGTGGGTGGCATGGTGGCATAGTGAGTAGCACTGTAATCTGGTCCTGGGTTCGAGGCCCGGCCTGGGCCTTTCTGTGTGGAGTTTGAATGTTCTCCCCATGTGTGCATGGGTTTCCTCCCACAGTCCAAAGACATGCAGATAGGCTAATTGGAGACTCTAAATGTATGAGTGTGTGTGTGAATGGTGTGTGTGCCCCGCAATATATTGCCGACCTGTCCAGTGTGTATTCCTCTTGACCAGTGAATGCTGGGATACCCCCTACGACCAGAATAAGGAAATAATGGATGGATGATGAGAGGATTTTAGTCGGTTGGAATGACAGCATCTCGTCATGCACTAGTGACATCCACTGGTTGATAGGTCTGCAAAGTCATACTCTATCTGCAAGCTCTCTTAAATCGCCAACAGAGGCTGTGGTGATCCCTGCAGTGTGAGCATGAGGTGTATTCTTCCGCAAAATGTCATTTGATTCTTTCCTGGCCAAACTATGCAATTCACAGCAAACAATGAGCGAAGGATCTCGGAGTATCAAATGCAGCACGAGAATGTGGACACATCGGAATGACATCATTCTTGACAAGTGAAGATTTCTCCTCCGATTGTAAACACAACAGTCACAGTGGAGTGGCCACTTTTAAATATGTGACCAGGTAAAAAGTGTTTGTATTTAATTACAAATTCTAATATTCAAAAGAATTATAAGAGTAAATAAAAAAGCAATGTCTTGACAAAAGACTCTGTGTCTTGACAAAAAAAATATTTCAAAATAACATACTTTTAAAATTATTTTGTGGTGCAGAGCAGATTTAATTATGAATTAATGTAACCCAAGTCTTTTTGAATCAGAATGTCTACATAACGCTAAACACTAGGTGGCAGTATACTCACACTCACACAAGACAGCTTTAGATATCTGCTTTGGAAAATGATTACAATTAAACTGATTATTTTCACCCTGCAGTCATAGCTTCCCTATGGTAATCAAATAAATTATGTCACACATACTGTAGATATTCTTAGAAGCACTCAAGATAAATCAGCGAACAGCACAAGAGTGCAACTCAAATAATTATATTACTATTTAGAGTATGGGTGTGCTATAAATGATAAAGAACAGTCAAATGACAGAATAGTGTCAAATTAATAGACTGTATAGGTAAATACATATGTGCAAAATTAGTTAGTAGTAGAATAGTTTTGGGCAGATTACTTGAAAAATGTAATCTGGTATTGATTACAAATTGGATGGCTAAAAATGTAAATGGTTGTATATTCTGTTGGATTACTCAAAACATGTAATTTAATATGTTGCCAAACATATTCTAGAATAGATGTATTAGGAAAATACATTAATTTGTATTTTTCTGACAAGACTTTGGTTTCCCCTTTTGTGTGGCTACAATACATACACACACACACACTTCCTGTTTATCCTCCTGCAAAGGTGTGCATGTGGTGTGTGTGTATATGTACATGTGGTGTGCTTGTGTGTGTTTGCATATGTGCCTGTGGTGTGTCTACATCTGTGTACACTGTATGTTGAAATGATCAAATATGTAATTATGTAATTATTTGAAAGGTAACTGCAATCAGATTATGCGTATATGTATCCTGGGCTGATTACAGTTAGTTTGTTTTTGTAATCTAATTATGTAATCCAGATGTAATACATTATACCCGTCGGCAGTGATGGGTAATAGCGGAAGAGAGAGGTTCTCTAATTGAGCAAATACTCCCTTTGTTGTCTCCTGGACTGCTATAAACAGACTTTAAAGAAATGAATAACATGTTTGAATGATACATCTTTTAGGAACTGCAGACCTTGGATGTGAACAGTCAGAATTATATTTTTAAAAATTGTATCCCAGAGTCTTAACCTGTTCCATGCTTGTGATGGTTGACATCCCCCCCATTTCCTGGTATATAGCCCAATTCCATTGACTTCCCAGTTCTGCAATGCCAGGAGAATTTGAAACCTGGTCCATATAAGCTTATTCCTGAATAGTACTCTATTTTGTAAATAAAATGATTAAATGCTAAATAAATTAAAATAAAGCTATTATATATTTTAATGTAACAAATCAGTATTGTCAGGATGGAAAAGCATTAGAGTGCAGGTCCCTGACCCTGCTAAAGATTGTAAAGATATGATACACACGCTATGATTACATCAGTCTTCCAAACTCAAAATTGAAAATCTAACAGAAATTTGCTCTAGGGGGCAGTAGAATGTACCACAAGAATCGGATTGTCATGTACGTTTTCCCTTCTGTTCATCGGAGAATGCTTGAAAACCAATATTGCAGTTGAAAGCACTGCGAAAGTTGGTTGTTAAAACATATAGCCTAAGGGCACAGGTCATGAATTCATAGTCTCTACATGTTCAGTTAATAGATTTTTGACGGGATGACAAAATAAACGAATTCAAGGATGACATGCTGAAAGAATAAATATTCCCCATTTATTGTTTCAGTTGTTGGTTGGGTTGTAAAATCATCTTCCTTTCACACGGGCAATAATACACGATAAAACATGGTACCAGAGGTACCGTAAGGATGTTTTACTACTTCATTCGAAGAACGAACCAGTGGTAAGGGTCTAAAATCTGATTGCCATGGGTGACATGACAAGTCTCATAATGCTCAACCGACTACCGACGTTTTTTATTGCGTTTGCTATCCCCAGTCAAATGTTTGCATTCATCATATTTGAATTCGTTATATTATGTTTGTAACGCCTATTTATAACATAATACACAATCACAGCAGTTACTGACGTGAAGCTAACACTATTTGTGCGAAAGGCGCAGGTTTTTGGTGTTCAGGCGAGCGTCAGATGTGTGTAATCATAAGGTCGGTGCTGCACAGGGACACTGGAGGGAGAGAGGGAGGGAGGGAGAGATTGAGAGATAGAGTGTGTCTGTAACATAGAGTGGAGTTGTTTAAACGTGAAGGCAAGACGCGAGTCTTCTCAGTGTGCACGCGCTGAAATGCACAGTTACAGGGACCCTGCGCTTCACGTGTGCCCTGCGTGGAGCGAAAGTGTCACCATTTGAGAGAGGATTTATTTGAACTTCAAATTTTGTCACATTCAGTATCTTGCATACTATAAAGGGGAAATATATATGGGAAAACTAAAGTGGATGTTTTTTGTTTGTATTTCACGTAAAGGCTCCGTATGGATTTTCAGTGTTCATCTGGTTCTGTTGAAAGCTGGAACTAAGATTTTTTAGATATTCATTGCCCCTGTTTTGCTTTCATTGGACATGGGACCGGGTTGTGGGCTTGGGGTAGACAGTACGAGTGGAATTGTGTCGCCCTAAATGAAATCTGGTTTTAGCGACAACGGGAGCTGAGGAGCGGACTGCGCGCAGTGAAGATGCGTTCCAACCGGGGCTTCTTATTATTGCTTCTGAATGGGACGACTTGCTTGGTAAGGTAGAAGGGGATGGGTCACATTATCACATATTTCATAATTTAAAATTATATTTACTGCCACCAGGCATAAATTGACTCGTTTTTAATGGACATGTTTACAAATAACTGCCGTATATAGTTTACATTTTGGGCGAGTACTCGTGCACCTGCTTGCAACAAAACGAATATGCCATTCACTGCTCTTACGCTGGGTGTGTACTGTAGTTTCGCGGTAGCAAGTTTAAAACGTCGTCAGCATGCGGATCTAAAAGAAGTTCGTTTCTTATTCTTCGAGAGGTTAAGATAGACACCTACCGGCGGGTTGTTTATGTGCGGTTTATGTTTAGTGTGTCAATTTTCTTGTTAAATCAAGTGGGCGAATTTCACAAAATGCCAACACACAGTAAGTAGCCAAAATTGACAACCAGTAGGATCGGATGTGCCCGCGTGTGCCCTTAACTGATAGATTCTGAGATAATGTTATGTTTAAAGAATCAACTGCAGCCAATGCTACGTATTTATGCCTGTATGCAGTTGCTAATCGTCTCTATTTTGCATAGTTTCAAATGTTTAATTAAACTCTTAGAACTATTTCTAGAACTAGTTGTCACGTTTTGTGTACGGTCTGGTGTTAAGACCTCGTTTACATCTTAAAGAATTGTGCATTTAAACAACATTGCAATAAGCTGTAATTTGGGAAATGAAGTCGAATGTAAATCTTCATTACATTGTATACATTTGTTTGTTGAAGACACACTGTTGCCTTTCTGCCAAGTTATTATTTTTTTAATAAGGTGTGATCAATATTAAAACTGATTAACTAGCTAGGTTCCGAATCAACGCTTCGATTAATAAAGGGCTATGAATGCAGTTGCGCACCGTCGGGTGAGTGACTCAATTTTCATTGCCTAAACAGATGTGTCTTTCACAACGGTAATAATAAAAAATACGACGAGTTTATATAGATTTCTGGAAAGATAGTGATACTGTTTACTTAGCCAAAACAATTTGACATGGTTATAGTTTTGAAAAAGTAAAAGTTAACAGATGTTGTATTTTTTTAAATAAAGAAAAAAAGAATAATAACAATAATAATAATAATAATAATAATATTAATAATAATAACTGTTTATCTGGGCCGTTAATATTTGCGAGTATCTTTTCATAAGTGTAAAATTACAGTTTTTGCACAACTGGTAGCACATTCTACACGAGGAGCATGGAATATAATATAAGGTTATGAAAACGGGTTATGGGCTATGAAATAAAACGTCTGTTAAAATAATTACATTTGCTGGAAATATTGTTATACGATGAATGCTTCATAAACGTGTGCATGTTTACATTACATCTCTATGGGGCAAACGCCCTATATATATAAACATATAGACTACTTTGCAAAACTTTTAGAAAGATTGCTTTTTCCACAAGCAATCTATGAAATTGAAACAATACAATGTGCTTTACCGCAGTTCTATTGAATGGTAAAAATATAAGTAGCAAAGAAAACCTTTCTGTACATAGCTGTCATCTTTTCAGATCTACAGACTAACTATTTTGGACATGTGATATTGTCAGTGTCTGGCTGAAAGGGAAATAATTTCATCTACCCTTGGCCTTTAGACGAAGTTATGCACGAGGTAATGATGCGCTTATTTTACATGCGGTTTGCTCATTAATGTTCCTTTGTATTTACTGTACCCATGGAAGCTGAGCTGTACTGCGACCCAATAAACTATTAAATTATAGAGTCATGGGCAATACAGCAAAACAATAATAGATTAATATTAGCTAGTAATAAACTATCCAAGTTTGTATTACCAGGTATTTTTGACTTATGAGTCCGGTGCTCATTATTAAACATTTTAACAAAAAGTATTACAAACAGAAATAACGTTTTGCAACGAAGGTTAGTGAAGCAGCTAGAGTGATTTTAAATATTTACAGTTTGATTTAGAAAGACAAGTGTTTTGTTCTACATATTGCTCTGAATAAGATGGTGAACTGACTCATTTTTCATATCTGGCTTGTGTGGTTCTGTATTATTAAATCGGTAAATGGTAGATGAGTCAGTTTACCAACTTGTGCTGCACACCTATATTGAAATATTATAGCTTTTAGAATAAATAGTGCCCCAAGCAAAAATAAAAATAATAAATCATTTTAAAAATCACTGGAAATACACAATAGGTCAAGGAATAAAAATATTTGTTTGAACTATTTATTGAAAAAAACTTTTAAAGGTGAATGCACTAGGAGAATAGATTTTGCAGTTTAATTGGGGGTGTTTTTGAATGAATGTCTTACCTTCTGCACAAGTCATCTTCAGTGATTGAAAAGAGCCGGCTTTGATTATTTCCGAAGGCCAGAACCAGAAAAAGTTTTAATTCTACACAAGCACATCATCATCCAAATGAAGCACTGATTTGAAAATAAGTGTGTCTGTAAAACAAAGCACATCATTATAGGAAGCAGCAGTTGCAATATTAAAATGGTATACAACAAAACCGGCAGCTCAGTGCAATACCATGAGCAATGAAAACATGCACATCTACAGTACAGTAAGGATTGATTCGGAATGAAGAATGGCCAAGGTAGACACAAGCACAGGCATAATTATGTCAATGTATAAAATCCGTTCCACAGGTTTCGCTAGCAAAACATCCTGCTTCATTTACATTTCTGTGAATTTTTTTGGTGTTGCTATTGCTACCTCATGGGCAGGTTTGCATTGATGGAATAGAGATGGAACTTGGAATAGAGCATTTTGAACACCACTTGGAAAGTGGCAGCAGAATATTTTCACAATACTATTACCACTGAGGTGATAATGATAATTTCCAAAGGAACTAAAAGTGTTGATTAACATGAATTATTATTCTGTATCCCTGTGCAAAAATGTTCTAGTTTGTCCAAAAAGGGGGGCTTATTGTGAAGGGACTGTATTTTGGCCCACCTTCAAAAGACCGGACCCAAATTATGAATTTAGCATATTTCACTAAAACGACTGCAACTTCTTATGTTGTAGCTCACAAGTTGTGCCACTGTCCCTTGGTGGATGTTTTTTATATTCCATTTGGAAGTATTTAAAAAATGACTGTTATTTCCTTAATTAGCTCACATTAATATTAATAATTTTACTTTTCTAATTGTAAACAAAAACTACATTTAAAAACATTTTGATGCAAATTATATATATATATATATATACATATACATATACATATACATAACACACACACACACACAGTGGCCACTTTATTAGGGACTAGGATGCACATGCTTAGCGACAATGTTTAGGTATGCTGTGGCATTCAGATGACTCTTAATTGGTATTGAGGAGTCTAATTTGTGCCAATAAAACTTTCCCCACACCAGTACACCTCTGCCAGCCTGCGATGTTGACACAAGGCAGGATGGATCCATGGATTCATACTGTTTACATAAAATTCTGACATTACCATCTGTGTGTCCAGCAGAAATCGAGATTAGTCAGACCAGGCGATGTTTTTCCGATTTCCAGTCATCCAGTTTTGGTGATCACGTGCCCACTGCAAGCTCATCTGTCTGTTTTTAGCTGACAGGAGTGGAACTTTCCATGGTCTCCTGCTGCTGCAACCCATCTGACACTTTCAGAGATGCTCGTCAGCACACCACTGTAAATAACAAACAGCTGTTATTTAAGCATTTGCGGCCTTTCCCTGAGCTTGAACGAATCTGCCCGCTCTCCTCTGAACTTCATTAAGAAGGTGTTTTTGCCAACAACCGCTTCTCACTAGATGTTTCTTGTTTATCGCACCATTCTCTGTACTGCATGAAAATCCCAGGGGGGCAGCTGTTTCTGATATGCTAGAACCACCATGTCATATCATACCATGGTCAAAGTCATGGAGATCACGCTTAGATCACCCATTTTAATGTTTGGTCAAACAGCAACTAAACCTCTTCACCTTGTCTGCATGCTTTATATATGACGTTGCAGCCACAAGATATGCTGTTTGCAGGAGCAGGCTGTCTGCATTAATTAGAATGTGAACCCAATAAAGTGGCCAGTGAGTGTGTATATGTGCAGTGAAGTGAAGAAGAAAGCCCTTTTTCAATTAGACGGTTTTACATATTATGGGAAAACTAACCCTGATGTTGTCCTCATTATTTATTCAAACAAAAATAAGCCAACACACAGAAGTCTTGTGTAGAAAAAGTACCCTTACTGCTTCCATATGCTTCCATACTATTATGGAAGCAGTTCCATAGATCATTTGAAAATGAGATCATAGATAATTAGAAGCAAGTGCTGTTAATCAAGTGCACATTCTACGTGGACCATCAGAAAGTGTTACCACCTGTATTGAAAAGCAGAAACCTTGACCATATGGCCTGGAGCAAGTTTTTGTTAACAGCGTGCCAAGGCCAAAAGATATCTGTGATTATCTCAGGGAAGTAATTGTTGCTGTTCATCAGTCTGGGTAGGGGTATAAAGCCATTTGCAAACATTGTCCAATAGCTAAAGCTTTCCGTAAAGTAGATAATGTAACAGTACAGTCATCCTAAGCACACCAGTAAATGTATGACTGAATGGCTGAAAAAGAATTGGGTTTGGAATGGCCAAGTTGCAGTCCAGCCCTTAGCCCCATTGAGATGTTGTTTCAGGACCATGAGATAGCTGTGCATAAACAAATTCCCTCAAACATCAGTGAGCTGATGGGGTTTTGTACTGTAGAGTGGGACATAATTCCTATGATGCCATGTTAGAGAGCAGTAAACTCATACACAATTGAATCTTTATTTCCTGTTATTGCAGCTAAAGGAGGTTCTATAAGCTACTGAATCATGTGGTATACTATATATATATATATATATATATATATATATATATATAGTGCATATGTAGCACTGTCACCTCACAACAAGAACGTCTGGGTTTGAATCCCAACCTGGGCCTTTCTGTGTGGAGTTTGCATGTTCTCCCCGTGTCCACATGGGCTTCCTCTGGGTACTCCAGTTCCCTCCCTCAGTCCAAAGGTCCAAAGACCTGCAGGTAGGCTAATTGGAGACTCTAAATTGCCCGTTGGTATGAGTGTGTGATTGAATGGTGTATGTGTGCCCTCTTGCAATAGATTGGTGACCTGTCCAGGGTGTATTCCTGCTTCTTGACCAATATACGCTGATATAGGCTCCAGCAACCCCTGCGACCCTGATCAGGAATAAGCAGGTATAGATAATGGATGGATGGATATATATATATATATATAGTGCGCTCCATAATGTTTGGGACAAAGACATATTTTTTATTGATTTGGCTCAGTTCTACAAATTTAGGTTTGTAATCTAAACTATTCATATGTGGTTAAAGTGCACATTCTCAGATTTTATTTAAGGGTATTTCTTTTAATTTTAGTTTCGCTATGTGAAATTACAGCACTTTTTATACGCAGCCTCCCCATTTCTGGGCATCATAATGCTTGGGATATATTAATGTTATGTAAATGAAATTAGTCATGTTTTGTACTAGTCATATATCCTTTGCAAGCAGAGCTGGCCCATGAGTCTTGGACCCTTGGTGAGATCTTGAAAATGAGCCCCAAAATAATGAATAATATAAATGATAAATAATAAATAAAACACCACCCTGAGGCCCCTTAACCACACCAAGGCCTTAGACGGTTGCCTGTATGGCCAAATGGACGGGCCGGCTATGTTTGCAAGCAATGACTGCTTGGAGTTTGTGACCCATGGACATCACAAGGTGCTGAGTATCTTCTCTGGTGGTGCTCTGCTAGACCTGTACTGCAGCCATCTTCAGCTCCTGCTTGTTTCAGGGGCTTGTTGTCTTGAGTTTTCTCTTCAGCAGATAAAATGCATGTTCAGTTGTATTCAGTTTGGATAGAAGACTTGTCAGTCAAGAATTGTCCAGTTTTTGGCTTTGAAAATCTGCTTTTATTGTGTTTGCAGTATGCTTTGAATCACTGACTGGTTGTAAGATGAAGCGCCATCCAAAGAGTTGTAGGCATTCGGTTGAACTTTGAGCAGATAAGATGCTTCTGTAAACTTTAAAATTCATTCTGCTGCTGCTGACAGCTGTTACATCATCAATGAAGACAAGTGAACTAATACCTGTGGCAACCGTACATGCTAAACCATAACACCCCCCACCACTATTTTTCAGGGATGGGGAGTGCTTTGGATCTTTGTGCATTTCCTTTTGGCCTCCACACTCTTGTCACCTTGATGTCATCTGTCCAGAAGACCTTTTTCCAAAATTATGCAGGCTTTCTTAGCCAACTGTAACCTGGCCTCCCTGTTGTTGCAGCTAATTAATGGTTTGCATCTTGCAGTGTAGCCTCTGCAGTTTTGTTTGTGAAATCTTCTGTGGACACATCCATACCTGCCTCCTAAAGGGTGTTTCTGATATGTTAGTCAGGTGTTTGAGATTTGACCAGTCATCAACTGTAGAGATCTTCCTCAGCCTTCCAGGCTCTTTGCAATTGCTGATCTCACCAGTGCTCTCTTTCTTATTAATTATGTTTCAAACAGTTCATTTTGGTAAGCCTAAGGTTTGGTCTATGTCTCTGACTGGTTATTTTTCTCAGCCTCATAATGGCTTCCATATGTTGACAAACACCAGTAACAGATTCCAAAGGCAATCAAAAGCCTAGAATCATGACTAGGTACTGAAATCGATTATACCGGCACTAATTTAAATGCAATTGAAGACACCTGACTCATCAGAAACATTATGGTGCCCTGAAATGGGGGAACCATGTATAGAAAGGAAGCTGTAATAGCTATATATATATATTCCATTCACTATACAGAGTGTACAGTTTATTCTTTTCAGGTGAAGAACAAGCGTTGTATTCTCAGCTGTGAAGTACACATACTGTATTGAGAGAAGCATATTCATAAATATAAAAAAGTGTGAATATGCAGTAAATAGTTAATGGTCTTTATTGCATGTTTAATTGTATAATATAGCCAACAATATAATTTTTTGCTTAACTTTTTGTTGAAAAATGCTAATGCATTATACATGTTCAAAACACCTAGAGTACTACACTGAAAAAATGCTTCATTAGATAAAACAACATTTTTTACTTCAGTTTGTTACATTCAAATAAACCTAAACATTTTAAATTGAGAAAATGTAGGTGTAACAAATTGAAGTAAAAATTTTAGATTTATCTGGTGAAACTTTTTTTGTCAGTGTTGAACTATGGGATTACTAAAACTGAGGGAAGCAGGTTAAATAATGAAAAATCAGCTTGAAATCAGTAAAATGCAGTGGTCTTTACATAAAGAATGAAATAATAATCCTCTTAGAAGGAATTGTGTAGAACAATGCAGTGAAATAATATCACATACAATCTTCAATAAATCAATATGTCACAGCTAGACTGACTGAAAAAAGCATTGCTCCTCATGATCATTCAGCTTAAAAATTAATTTATAGCACCCCACTCCTCATATAGAATGTACTGCGTTAATATGAAATGATTGGAGATGAATGAGTGATTGGGCCCTTCACATGTGAACAAGATGCACTTAACAACTGGTATGGTTTGACTGAGGCTTTGAACTGTCACAGTAAGCCCCTAGCTGAATAAGCACTTTGTCCTTGCAAGTTGCTCTTGTATCAGCTAAGTAAATCAATAGTAATTCTAATATTGATCACAGTGATCTTTAACACCCACTTAGTAGATGGACTGCCAAAGGGTTTAAAAGAGTGGTAGGTACAGTATATTGCTCATTTGCTGTACTTGGCTCTGACAGACAGTCTTTGACTCATCCTTCTGGGAAACCCAGTACTATCTTCGTGGTCAGTGGCCTAGTCCACCATGATACCTCCAATTTCTCATCTCTCAAGGCACAAGTGAAAGCCCCTGAAAACCCACACTAAAACATCCCCTTGTCTCACACAATTATGTTAGAAATAATCCAAGTGTGTGTGTGTGTTAAAGGGTTTTATTTAACGCATGACACAGAGGTGAAGACCGAGGCAAACACACACCTTGGAGTAGATTATTCTGCTTGTACCGTAGTCATTTGCCAAAGATTAAAATATAAGGAGGGTTTGTCAATATTTTGGAGCAATTTGTCCTGAAAATGTGAACTGTTTGCTGGCACTAATGACTAAAATACTAGGCAAGGTACTGTTTCAGCATGTTGCTATGGTTACATATGTTGGTTAGCTGGCCAGGCAGCGTATGAATTCAGAATGGTGATTATACTTGACCCGAACTGCTTGTGCATTAAATGGTTTTAATTTATACTTTCCAACCAAAATCGACTATTCGCCCAGACCATGGTGTAAGTAATCTTCATTAGGACTGAAGATAAATCACTATTTTAATGGTGTTGTTGTCCTGTGAAGTGAGTGTCTGTGAGATCATGACAAAGAGGAGGCATCGCAAACCTGCATTACCTTCTTCAGAACTGTCATAAAAGCAAAGTCTCTTCAGAAAATAACGTTATTAGCGATATTATGTGTGACATTCCCTCTTTTTTCTTTTTATGAGACTGAACGGGAAAAAAAATATTGTATATTACATTTTGGTGAGAAGACCACATGGACGTGGCTAAGAAGGGCTTTTGAGATTGAGCTCACCAAAATTCCTGGATTGTCCCATATTGGCATCCTCACACGCTATCCCTTCCTTTAACTTTTCTAAAAGTATCCACCAGGATTTAATTAATTTTATCAATGAGAGCAGCAGTACTTTCTGTTCCTAGCACCCTAACCACTATGCTATATCATTGGAACAATAATGAGGCCTGAATATATTGTAGGTCTGCTAGTTTTGATGCAGAGGGAACAGCGTGACTGTGCCTTTTCAGGAACAATGCAGGCCATCCCAAGGATAACCATTTCATGAGACACCTGTGGCGAGCAAAGAAAAGCATGAGCTCCAGCAATGAGAGACGGCAGAAAGAAGTGTCTAATGGGATACAGGCAGGCTTTGTTCAGAGCATAAATCTGTGTACGGTGTGCGCGGACACATCCCATTTCACCATCAGAGCTATGTTCTCCCTGGGCTCCCGGTGACCTCAGCTGCTCAGCTCGCCAGATTGTGAGATTATTCCAGAATGTGAGAGTCCAGGTACGGCACTTCTCACCCTCTCAAAGCTGTCTCCATGGGGTCTTGTGACACGTCACCCACCCCTACATGGCCCTGGAGGTAATTGGCCCTGGTACCTCTACTGGCTAAATTGTATGCTGCTGCTGGTTCATTACGGTCCTGTCCTTTCTGCTGAATTGTGTTCTTCCGATCTGCTTGGGAACATATGCATAAAAGTGATATGCATATGTTCTTGGCTCATACAATAGTTACAGCTGGTTGAGTTGACAGGCAGTAACAATGACATAGTTTTCAGTCCTGTGCTATTTGTGTGGTTTGGCATGCGCATAGGTGCTCATATTTGATTCTTCTCTCAAATATGAGAAAAAAGTGGATTTGCCAGCTTTTTATCATTTCCATAGTCATTGTCAGCCAATGTCATCTAACCACAAAGGATCAGAGATAGTCACATCTATTGTACAGACTGGTCACAAGTATTTACTAATTTCTAAGTTATTAGAGGTATAATTTGCCTTAATAGACTAAGCAAAACCAATCCAAGGAAGCAATGTTCTTAATATGTAAAACTTGCCAAAATACGGTGGACTGTTTCCATTGTAAATGTCCCTTGATTGTCTTTAGGAAGATAGCTAGTTTATTACCATGTTTTCAGACAGTAGTGCATACCTTCCTCTCCATTAAATGGGACATCTTGTCTTCAGCAGGCTCTTGAATCTGTGTGAACTGAAGCAGACACTGGGCACATGTGGCCCCTCATACCTCCTTGGCCGTTTTGTTCTGTCCTCAGGCTTGCTCTGAAGCAGGGAAGATCATCACAACTAAGGACTTCTGGGCCCTATCTCTGAAAAGAGGGTTTGATGAGCAATTTTAACATTGAGGCATCCTCTCGCTGGATACCATACAGTCATCCCTGGTTCTACATCAGGTCCATGTCTGGGGTTAGCATTGTCACACCACAACAAAAAACCTGCAAGTGCAAAAAAAAAAAAATTAGATACACATTGTTTCCTCCTCAGTTTATTGTCAGTTTTCTAGTGGAGCAATATTACCAGCAAATACAAATACACAGCACATAAGATTTCTAGTCCAATCCACAGAGAGTAAACACATGCTTATTGCATGGATATGAAGATTTTTATTTGCCGACACCAGTGAGATCAGTGCAGTGCCATTTCTATTTCCTTGTGTCAACAACACCTGGAGTAGGGTTCGTCCAGTGCGTTTTTTAGTATACAAATACAGTGTCTTGTGAAAATATTAATTCCCCTTGAACTTTTTCACATTGTGTTCTGTTACACCTTAAACTTTTAATGCATTTAAACATTTCCCCCCTTCACCAACACAATACATTTAATGAATTAGGATGCAAAGAATAATAGCATTTTCTTCAAAAATGAAAGACACATTTTTTAGTACCAAAAATATCCACCAGCAAGAATGCATCTGCTATATTATTTCGATTTTGTAAATGATGCTCCAAGGAATGTTCAAAAACATGGTTGATTTTTTAAATAACCTTCTCCAGGTTTTTGTCTCCTAACAACCTCATCTCCACAGGCATCTGATCTGCCGTTTCAGATGAGACATCACAAAGTAGGTGATACTTATTCTGCAATCATGCAGTTGAGTACAGGTGGATTTGAAATTAGCATATGTTGACCTTTTTATAATATTTAGCGTGATCTCAAGAAAATAAATACACCTGGCCCAATTTGAAGTTGTGAATACAAAGGTGGGAAAACACATAAATGATGTCCCTTTGAAGTGTTTTTTTAAATATATAATTCTCAAGACATCTAAATACCCTATGTCATTTTTGACAGTAGAGAGTTGCACATGTAGGACAGAAATTCCATTTAAATGTTAATTGATTTGCCACACAGGAAAATTTGAAATAGTCAATGGGATGTGAAACGTTTCGCAAGGCACTGTACATACAAGGGCACCCCCAAATTCATTCTGATTCTCTACTGCTTTCTTTGCAATGCTGGGAGGTCATCTAGAGCTCACTTAAGCATGTCGAAGTACAGTACAGTGGATGAAGAGAGATCTGAGGCCTGAACTGAGCCAGAACTTAAACCAGACAAGACCTGACTCACTAAGCGTGTGGCTCCACAGGGCAGCGTGGCCTCCCGCAAGCCCCTTCAATGCAACATAAATTATTCATTAAAGTGAAACAGCTTGTTTCTTGTGAAATTACCTTTTTTCACCCCACCGTCCAATGGAATAATTAGTCAAAGGGCAGCAATTCTCCAGTTTTAATCACCTAATAAAACAAGAAATCGCCCACCATGAGCACATTATGTCTGTCTCTGGGAAAAAAGAAAAAAAAAAAGCTGTGAACACTTCTCAAAAGATGCAAAGAACTTGAGCCTTTAATTAAGAATTGATGTCATACCAGGGGAGAAGATTTCAATTAAAGGCCAGAGGAAACGCAGCAGTTTCTGAGCTTGTCAGCTTATGATTATCAATGTGGTCCAGTTTAGTTTAATATCCATGCACATGTTTGTACAAATAATTACTTGCTTTATATGAATTGTTATAACAAGCTCCTGTAATTCAATTAGGTGTGTCATTTAGGTGCTATCATTGTAAGGTCAATGTGAAAAATCATTTTAAAAGAACGATAATTTAATTTGGGGTGCTGAACACCTGTGATCTCTATACATTTACAGTCAGTTTGCTGTGCTTTGTTGCATTGGCATGGATGTAGCACATTCAACTTCCTGTTAACCGCTTCTGCTGCTCTTCCTGCCTCTTAGACACCCTGAGACTGTTCACACTGAAATGCAAATGAGTTACGGCGAGCAGAAAGAGTCTTGGAAACCCCTCTCTGACTCGACTGTGAAAGTGTATATGACACAACCCATCACAGGCTTGTGCCTGCGCTAATGGCGTGAGCCAACAGCACCACCATGATCAAAAGGAACATGCACGTTTGAACGCTGTGCAGTCTCACCCTAACACATTTTAGATTTACCCTCAGCCATTATACTAAAGTATCATTACACTAAAAAATATTTATCTGTTTAGTAGGGGACATTATCCACAGCAACATTCAACAAGACTATCAGTCAATATTTCCAGCTAATGTTATTTACCTTTAGGCACAAATCACACTTGTTGTATTGACCCAGGAATACCCCATTAAAGCATCAAAACACGTTTCATAATTACTAGTCGCCTTGCTGTTGTGTCTGCCCACATTGTGCGGTTGTTCAATACTTCGCTGCAAGCTGCACATCATTACATGGTGCTTTTCTCCGCTCCCGGATCAGTGGTAAAGCGCTCGAATAACATTCTGCTTTTCCCTGACCAGCTCCCTTTAAGCACTCTGGCTCACAGGGTGCAGGAAGGGATTGTTGCAAAACAAAATAGCATGGTTGAATCGACTAAGGCAGAGAAGTTAAAAAACCTCTCTGTTGTACGATGTTGTCATCTTTCACAAAGCACATAAAAGGAACTGATTTTTATTTTTTTAACGCAGCACCATATTTTAACATCTAAGAAGTAAATAATTTCTGAAAATGTAGGGTCACAAAAGCCCGTCTTGGCTGTCTATATTCCAAAATGAGAAGACAGGCATTCCAGGTATGCTGTACTGTGCTGAGGTAGAGAAGCATCCTACAGAGCATACTATTGCAAGGCATCTTTGCAGACAAAGGAATTAGCTGTATCCAGTAGAGATAACTGTGCACTTGTTATCGCAGTCCTGATGTATGGCATTCTATGGCCCAAAATTGATATATCTGTACATATTTTAAATCAATAGGCCTCTTTATTCCTTTGTTCTTAATTACTGCACTGCTGATGCCAGTAGCGAAGAGAAGCCCGTTAACAAATCAGCACCATCAAATCAATTCCCATTTCCCACACACTTGAATAAAGACAAGACTGAGCTGGGTGAGAAATGTTTATGTAAGTCTCACTGTCTGGTAGGATCTAACAACTCCTTGCTTTGTCTGATTGGGGTGTTTTAACAGAAATTAATTAAATGCAAATTTTGGTCATCATACTCCTGTATCAGTGTAATAATTATTCCGAACTCAAGTGTAGATGTACAGTACAGATACATAGAGTATTTCATCCACAAATAGTGTAGTTCATGTCTGTGAGGGTATTCATTGTGCCAGTCATATGTAAACAGTTTGTATGTTTGTTTGAATGTGTGCATTTCTATGGAGAACAGCATGTGTATATATATAAATTTACAGTTGTTTACAGTTTATCCTATGCCTACAGTGTATGCATGCCTATATGGAGAATAATACACAAGTGGCCTGTAGTGGTTTCTTGATAGCAGCTTATTGTGAACTGTATTTTTTTCATTTTAATTTTATCTTGAAATTCAACAAGGCCAAGGGTAAACAACTTCAAATGTATAGTTATCAGTTCACAATTTATTCAATATGAATTATATAAATTGTGAACTAATCACTATACATATGAAAAAGTAATAATAGTGAATTTTCGTCTAATTCAGAACTTCACTATCATTACCTTTCTCCCTTCTACCAAAGAAAAGAAAATAGATATGGGGTCAGTGTAAACTTTCACATATAAACTAATTTTCTCTCCCTCTCTGTCTCCCTTCCTACTCCCTTATATGGCATTATCCCAGCTCGCTCTTGGACAGGAAGAACCCTCCTTGGGACACAAGGTCCCCTCCAGTGAGCAGGCTAAGACAGTCGGTGTCCTGAGAGGGCAGAGCCTCTCACCCCTGGGCCGCTGGATGCTGCATACCAAGAGCCGGGCGGCCAACACCACAGCACTGGAGCTGCCCTACCGATCCCCGGTGCCCTTCTCCAAGCAGGAGTTCTGGGAGATGCTGGGCAGCGACCTGCGGCCAGACGCCAGCCCCTCGAGGGTCAAGCGACGCCCCATCGTCAAGACGGGCAAGTTCAAGAAGATGTTTGGCTGGGGGGACTTCTACTCCAACATCAAGACAGTGCGGCTCAACCTACTTATCACGGGCAAGATAGTGGACCATGGCAATGGCACCTTCAGTGTGTACTTCCGCCACAACTCCACCGGTCAAGGCAACATCTCTGTCAGCCTGGTGCCGCCTGTCAAGGCCGTGGAGTTTGACCTGGAGAGGCAGAGTGTGGTCTACCCCAAGGACTCCAAGATCTTCAACTGTCGGGTGGACTACGAGAAGGTGGACCGCAACAAGAAGACCTCACTCTGCAACTACGACCCGTCCAAGACCTGCTTCCAGGAGCAGACTCAGAGCCACGTCTCCTGGATCTGCTCCAAGCCCTTCAAGGTCATCTGCATCTATATCTCCTTCTACAGCACGGACTACCGCCTGGTCCAGAAGGTCTGCCCTGACTACAACTACCATAATGAGATGCCCTACCTGCCCTCAGGGTAGAGGTGTGTGCAGAGGCAGTGGGGGCATATGGAGAGGCACAGTCATAGCACTGAGTAGAAGGGGATTCACTGAAGGGCTTTTGGGAGTTATACAGTCACGATTCACAAAACATCAACTCGCAGGAAGTTCCTGTTCTGATGTGCCCAAGGCTATTCAGTTATTAATTCATCATGTATTGTTTTTATGAATGTATTTTTATGCATTTGTTAAAATATGTAGCACATAGATAGCCCCTATCGCCGTACACCTTTCAGGCATTATTTGTCACCATTCTTTAACGATCTTCCTGCATTAAGCCCCTCCCCCCGTCCATAGAGCGTGCCCAAGATACCTTGAAATGAAGTGACAAGGGGCCTACACAGAGTTCTGACCTTCCTACTGCTGCACATCAAAGTCGAGCCAGAATAACATCACTTTGTGCTTCAGCACAAATCAGGCCAGCTGAAGGATGAAACCTTTGTTTATTCCTGCAAAATGGAAATCTGACATTTTTATCACACACATTCCAAAAAACGAAGTTTGTGCACATCCACAATATTGGGAATATAAATAGAGCACTTCAAACTGGCTTATTCAGAGAGCTGAGAATGGGACTTATTTCTGTTGAACAATAGCTGTTCTAATTTATTCTGTCCTGCCCCTCAATATACCATGAGAATTCTGAAAGGTATTCGAATTAAAACGGGGAAGAAAAACGAGATGTGGAATTTAATTAAGTGGCGCTCTCACTCTATTGTTCTCCCCGTTTTACAAGATATTGCGATAGCCATCCTGGTTTCTATTAAAAAAGATAAAACTTTGTTGTAATCATTTAGACCTGCTGATGTGAATCATCTCCTACCTTCGCCCGTGTGAAGATATTCTCCCCCTGAAAATTACAATGTGTCGTCACTAGTTTGATGTGTACCAGGTACAGTAATTTGCAAATAATGTATAACTGGTGCTTTATTTTGATCCTGTGTATTTGAGTCTTCTGCAGAATGGTAATATGTATACAAATCAAAAATTTAAATATTTATATTTTCACAATGACTATAGAAATGACAGTTTGCTGGAAATATAAAGTGTATGCCATAACTATGCACTGGATATCATCACTCATGTCCTCCCTCTTAAGAGTACAGTTTGCAAACAGGCTAGAGCTCCAACTGCAACTTGCAACTAGTGCTGTCACAATCACCTCATAACCCTCATACGCCATTGTTCAAAGCCACACATTTTCATCACCATGATGATGTATTTTTTAAATGTTACACCATTTTTCAGTTATGTTTTATGTAAATATTGCCTATGAAAAATAGTCAGGTGTGTATTTTCAATTATATAATGAAGAACCACTAAAATGCGGCCTGCTTCCATCTCCTAAAATAGACTTCCTGTTCTGGGTATGCCTCTCACTCTTCTTGACAGCAGTTGTAGCCAATTGGTTGGCACTAGGGAGTGTGTGACAGAGTTCTGAATGGAGCTCTGAATGCTAGCCAGTGGCTTTGAACCAGAAGTCATTTATTCATATTTCTAATGGTGGTACAAAGACAGCTAATGTCGATTTCAAAAATGCCAGACAATAAAGATTCAGTGAATCTTTTCACTTTATCATTCAATTATAACACTCAGCTTCTTTTCATCTTGTTTAGATGTTGTGAAAACTGTGAAAAACAAGTGAGGAAGTACATGTGCATTTGCACAAGGAGCACTCCATCAGAGTGGGTGTTCAGTAGAGCTGGAAACGTTCTCACCCTTGTTTGGTGTTTCCAGAAACCCGACAAAGTGCTTGAATTCCTCGCACAGAGCCTCAAGGACAACACCTGAAACAGGGTGCTAATAGGCAGCAGCCCACAATGTGCTAGCAACACTCTAATGTTTAGACTCATAGGCCTACTTTTTTTGTTTAGTTCTTTTTTCAAATATAGTTATTTTAATTCATTTATTTAACAAAAAAGTGTTTTTTTTTTTTAATTCAATGAAAGGCTTCTTTAAGAAACAGTGAAAGTATATGGTGAAGAAATCACCCAATGAATAACATAAAGGCTGATGATAACAGTTTTAAATGTCTTGTCACTATGGCACCAAGAAGACAGAGAGTAGGAACACCACCTACTGGTTCTACATGTAATTGCATAGAAAGTTATTACAAGAAAGCTGTGTTTGGAACAGGCTGCAACATTAATTACTGAGTAATTACTTTTTCTCTCTCTCTTTTGGTAAAACCATTGACCAAGGTGATTTGGCTTATTTCATTTCATGTGACAACCCTACTTGCACCTATATATTGTACAGTACAAGTGAGTGGGATAGCAGATACCTCAGTAAAACTAGTAACACAACCATCTTATCTTTAAGTCAGTACTGGCTGTGACCGCTTCCCCCTTCACACATTTACTGATTTGGTACATGACTCTTTAAAACGTCAAGAATGGTGATATTAAGTGGGAACTACTTTAGAACAGTTTTGCATAGCGGGTGCCAAGTTAGCCGATGAATGTAAAAAAGAATGAGGTAAAAGCTACATAGAATAGGGAAATATGACAGCCAGTTGGCTTGAGTCACTCACTTCCTCACAATTCAGGAGCAGTAATGAAGTACCATACACCCAGCTATACCTATGGGCAGGCATTACAGCCGAGAAGAAGAGTCAGAAGTGTCACTTTTATCATTCAGTCTTTGAAGAAAACCGATGAAAACATAATGCCACATACATGAGCCTATACACCATAAAAAAATACATCAGTGTCCCAATGTCTTCTGTTGCAAAGGGAAGATTAGCTATATGAACTTAAACTAATACATTTCTTGCTACAGAGAAATACACCAGCCCCCTATTGTTCTAGAAAGATTATTATGACATTATACTATCAAAATGATAAAAAATAAGTTACATTTCGGAAATAAAGCAAATTATTCACACACTAAGCTAACCTTTTACCTGACCCAACTGTTTTAGTTCCAATCATGCTCGTCTTTAACAAATTCACATATTAAAAGGATGATAGTCGTACTTGCTAACTGCAGACTGATTCAAGCCTTTCATGACGAAAGTGAAATGCAGTGCTGTGCTGTGTACCCTCAGTTGAGCAGACAAAACACTGACACAAACAGAGAGAGAGAGAAAAGACAAATTAGGAAATAGGTGTGGGAGGGCTGTTCCCATGATGTATTGGGAATCCAGCCCACGATCACGTAGCAGTGAAAGGAGGGCCTTTGCCCTGACTCTGCACTCTGCCTTGCTCCTGCACTGCCAGCCATCCAGCTGCTGAACCTGGCTCGAAGCGGTGCCCCCCCCTCCAACAATCCCTCCCCAATCCATGTGAAAATCACAGTGCTGGGAGCATGAACAATGCAGGCTAATCTCCCCTGGATTAATGATAGGTTTTACAGTACTCCTGTTTACCCACTTCATGATTCTCAGCTACACGTGCGCACATCTACAGTGTACTCATGAAGATAAACACACTTGCACACAATATATTGCAAGATAAATGCTGTTCACACAATTTGATATTTTGGTCTGTTTTCCATGGTTTATGACATGGTTTCATCTCTGCTTCCTCCACAATAAGGAAGTGTGCCCTAGTTAGATTCTGTGAGTTTTTATCAACTCTCACTGCCCTTAGGGACTGACCACTGCTCTGACCATGACACAGGCCACAGAACTACACTGCTTTGACCAACACAGCACACAAAGGTCAAAGCTTACAATGAAGCATACTCTCCAGAATTGACTGACTGATGGAAACTGAAGGAATGAGACTGGGTAATTCTTTACGGCTCCGCCTCCCACGCGTCCACAGCTGATCTGGACAGTGACTGCTAATGCTCTAACATTCTAAGTGCATTTCTCCAGGTTGGAGGGGAGGTGGGCCTGGGTTCATTGTTACAGGCCACACTGCAGGCATGTTTAGCCTTTCTGAGGCACAGGTCTTTGCTGTTCAGTGTAAAACGATACAAGAGCAGCAGCAGCTCTGTACGGTCTCATAAGGACATCCGTATCTTTGGTTTGGATTAAAGCTCTGTTGAAAAGTCTTCAAATTTCTGTGCATTTATTTTGTAGCTTGTTGTACATTTTTTCACTTGGGATGGATCTGGTTGAGGCTGATGTGGTTTGATGCCCATAACCAATCTGAAATCAGAGCATTATCATCTCACCCCTAGGGTAACAAGCTTTTGTTCTTATTTTGACATTGCTTATAGAACGCAACAAGGAGAAAATGAGAAAATGCTCCACACGAGCGTACCCATATCCCAAAGTGAGGAACAAGAGATGAAGACTTGACAGAAAGCTAAGCTGACGGTTACAGGAGAAAAACTGTGAAGTAGTTAAACTGGGAATTGTCGGCGCTGAGGCAGTCCAGTTCCAGCCCCGTGTTCTTCAATTTCCCCCATCCCACCCCACCCCAAATGGGTGCTTTTGGCCTTTTTAAGATGTAATTGACATTAAGCCTGGTCATCTTCTTAATTAAATTCCAGGCAACAGTTAATGAGGAGATGAATTCACACATTCAAGTCACTACATCCCTTTAAACGAGATCGATGAAGGCATGGCTGCTGGCACCCGCCCGCTCCCTTGTTCCCATAAAAGTCTGCCTCAGGATAACCTTGCTGAAGCAGATGAAAGAAGAGCAAAAGAAGACAGAAACAGAAGAGGAGAGGCAGAAACACATTACTTCAAGATGCATCCACATGCATTAACTTCACTTCACTAACAATGTTGTTTAAGACCATGCAAGAGATACAGAACAATTAAGAATAATGCTTTTTATTCCCTCCCATTTTTCTATTCTTCAAATTCAGAATGCCCAATCATATTTATTGCCCTGTGCCCATTTATACAATGTCCTCTGCCAATCGAGAAGATTGCAGACAGGCACATTGCTCCTGTATGATGTGTTGCTAGTGGTTTCTTCTTTTCTGTCATTGTGAAGGTTAAAAGACAGCACACATTGCAGGTAACCTACAGAGCTAAGTTGCTCATGCACAACAGGCAATGCTATGGTGAGTTTGTACCACCCAGGAGGCAAGATCTTTTTTTGATGCTTTGAATTTGCAATCCCACCATATAAATGAATATGTGACCAGTATAGATTTACTACAGTGTACCAAAATGAATAATCTTCTCTCTTGCTTGTGGGGGTGAATTAACTTTAAAATAACAAATTGCCATTTTAAAATGGAGAATATACTGACATGAAATGAAAAACAATGCAGAAGACATAATGCATTAATGTGCACAGTCAATCAAACCATAGCTTGCCATGTCCTTTACTTATTAAGTCCTTGTAGAACATTTACTGGGGTAATTCAATAAAACCTGTGACATAATAATAATAATAAGAGCAAGAAGAAGAAAAAGAAGAAGAATTATAATAATAGCTTGTGTTTATATAGCGTTTTCTAACACTGAAAGCGCTCTACAGGGATGAGTGGGAAAATGACCTCAACCACAACCAGTGTGTAGCACCCATCCGGGTGATGCATGGCAGCCATTTTGCACCAGAATGATTACCAAACATCAGCTGAGGTGGACAGAGAAAGAAAATTTTTAAGCCAATTAAATTGGGGGATGATTAAGTGGCAGGTTGAGAAAACGAGGTTGAAAATATAGCCAGAACACCAAGGAACCACCTAATCGTTGGCATAAGTGAGTCAAGACCTCGGTTTAACATCTCATCCAAAAGATGGCACCTCCCACAGCACAGTGGCCCCATCACAACACTGGGAACTGGGGTTAATTTGGCTCAATGAGGCTCAGTGTGGATTCAAACAATGTCACCATTAATGTCCCATTAGACCACTGTTGATCACAAAATAATAATAGGCTAGGCTATCTTCTTAAAATTGAGCAGGCCTCTCTGGGATGTATACTTCAGAAATTCCACAAGGAATTGTGGAATTCCACAAGGCTCTATTCTGGGCCCACTGCTATTCACCTCAGTAGAAAAAAGAAGTTTATAACTCCAAACAAACATATAGCTATACTGACAGGTACGCTAAAGAAACTGTATCCGCACAAAATCAGTTTATTTACAAACCTTCCATGTTGCTATTTTTCTGCAACATAACAAGAAGTAAACACATACGGTCTACGTACCTTCCTGCTTGACAGTGAGCCAGCACAGCTTTCCAGCTCCAGCAAGGACAAAAGAAAACCAGGACGGAGCCCGGCTTTTTTAAACAGACGGCACACGGAGATCCAGAGACGGTGACAAAGTCAAGCCAGCCCCACATGGAACCATCTGTGCTCCTGCAGTAAGTCTGACAAACATCCAGGCATTAACTAGCTTAATAAACTTCTGTTTGTTCTTTGATTTCAAGTGTTATACATTATATGTAATGTTGTGTTTAGATTGTGTTTAGCCGTCTAGCCAGCATAGCTAATGTATATACTCTATTACGAGTATTACCTTACAGTCCGCCTTCATTTTAACAATCTGGAGATCAGTGCAAGTGTTCTCCCATGCACTAACATACACTCATTCGATATGTCGTCTGATATATTTAGAATGCAAAGTTGCACTGAGATTAGCTAGACATAGCTAAGTTCAGTTGTCCTTTGTACCTGCAATTTCCCTGATTTCCAGGCTTTCTTTAGCAGCACATGCTAAAAGCTGATTCATATTTAGCTCCAGGACAGAGGAGCTTTTGTCCCCTGAACCACATGTGCTGGTGAACACATGACAAGACAAACACACAACACTAGTTCCATTTCCATATCCTCCTTTATTTAACCTCTCAAAATTATTTTAGTTTAGATGTTTAATAAATTCCATTTTATTAAATCTTGTGGATTGATTTATTTGCATAAATGCTTGAGCCTACAAACTCAAAGAACTTGTGCATGTTGTTACGTCATTGGTTATTATTTAATATTGAAATTCATGATTTAATAATTAGTTTATGAGACTGATTATTTATGAGACTGAATATATTTTGCACCATTTGATCACCACATGAGGTGATGTATTTATTTGTCCTGCATTTCTTGGTGCCTACTTGTGAGGATTGTGAAAACACACACGTTTTAATTATCAGTCCTCACTATTCTACAATTCGTAGAGGTGATTTCCCTTACACAGCCATTCAAAAGATAAGGTCTCCCCTTTAGGTCTAGGAGCAAGGCCTTTTATAAGGTCCAGTGACTAGGCAATGTGCAGCAGCTGTGGCAATGGCCATGATGCACAGCTACCACCCAGTCAGTGCGAGGATCTGGCGCTGTCCGTGGTTCTGCAGCGCTCCCACGTGGTCGGAATGCCTGGGTGCTGAAGAGACAGTGCACACCCTTCCAACTGAACCAAGCTAAAACAGAGGTCAAAGGATCAAAGAGAAAAACGACCTCATAGATTACTGGCACTGGCCAATAGCACAAAGACAGAAGAAATCTAAGCCTAATTACAGATTCAGAATTGTGTTTTCAATCTCATATGAACGAAGTGTCTTTTTATCATCTCAGGAACATTGCAAAAGTTACCAGTAGATTTGATTACAGTAGGCTGTTGCAAATGCTCTCTTTACTGGGCTGCACTGACAATCTGCATTTGTACAAAATGTGGCAGCCCGTATTTTGACATAAACCATGAAGACAGCATATATTTATGGAAAGACATTACTGACTCATTTCCGTATCTCTGTATAAGGTTTTCTGTATCTCTGTAAAATTGTCTTTGTGCTAGTAAAAATGATTTGCATGCCTGTAATTTAATCTTGTAAACCTGTACATTAAACTGTAAAAAATATGTAAACTTTTTGTTTTTTTGTTAACCTTTTTGTTAAGCCATTTTTGACTATTTTAATGCTATTTATGACAGTGAATCATAAGCAAAAGTGTACAAGCTGAATATGCATGCACTAGGAATTCTGGGATTTCTATCAGGTTTATCCCACACTTGAGTTTTGAATGTTCATACGGAAGTTTTGTGAACCTGTAAACTACTCAATACATAGGCAAGGATGCTGGCCCAGCTCTCTCCAAACTACCACTGGCAATCAAATTGTGAATAGCAACAGTTTTCAAGCTGTGATTGGAGGACCAGGAAAAAAGGTGGAGCTTTGCTGGAGGTCAACTGAATGTTTTACAGACACTTAAACATTTCTTATTTACACATTAATTTCATATGGCATAATGTGTATTATTTGATCAGAATGAACATAATGTGGGTAGTCATAATAAATAGATAGCTATAGAGTGTACTATGGACTAGAATATGATCGATTTGATCAATTATTTTTAGCCCTGAATGCAATTTCTTAATCTTTTTTTATTATTAAACTTATTTATTTTTCTGTTCTAACACTAACATAGGATTTACTGCTACTTAGGGTGTAAAAAGTATCGCAGTCACTGTAAAGCACACCTAAATTAAGTGTTTGAATTTAATTTCATTTTGCTGACTTTTAATTCTACTCCCTTTAATTCAAATTCAAATTACAGTTATTCCCCCTGTTTACTACCTCAATTCAAAGTCAATGTCTCAATTCAAAGAGACATTCACCATTCAATTCTGAATGGTGCACAACCCAGACTGTCCTATTAAGAGCTGTGACCCCATGTTCACAGACAGCCTCTCGAGAGATGGGTAGCTTTCTCTCACAGTAGTTATGTTGCCATAGGAAACTTTTGGCGGGGTCACGTGTTGCCATCTCAACTCTGTATCTTTGCCTTCTACCTATAGCTCTTCCCTAACTCCCTGTTCCTATTTTTGGCTTCCCTCTCTTACAGAGGGGGCAAGTCTCATGTCATTCCTGAGCCTACCATCTGGTACATGTCCTCCACTCCTGCCTACCACCCTGCCCAAGCACTGCTGCCTACAGGTGCTTCATACAACTTGACTAGAACTGGAGTGGAAATTGACTTGCCCATGTCAATGGCTCCTGATCTAGCCAGAGGAGGACAGGCTTCCCTACCCAGTCTGGTGCCACTTAAGGTTTCTTCCAACATGTCGTCAAGGAGCTTTTCCTTCCCAATGCTACCTTTGGCTTGCTTTGTGGGGGTTTATGTCAAAGTATACCCTGCCATTTTCATATTTCATGAGATTCTCCAGTTTATCAGAATATAACAGCAGTTAAATACAGCATATGTTTCATAAATGATTGAACAACAATTATTTGTAATTAAACAGCAAAACAACTTGAAAATGAATCTTGTAACACCTTAAAACAAAATGCCACTTCTTCACAGATCGGTTTATAAAGGGTTTACAAACGGTTTGTAAACACTCTAAATCCAAACATGATAAATTATTCATTAATGTTATTCAGTAATGTCTGATCAGTGCTTACCAAATTGTAAGCCTAACATTTAATCATTAAAGCACCTTACAAATGTGGTCATGGTAGTGGCAGCACATCCACAGAGGCAAAGAGGCTTAGCCTCCCTAATAAATCTACATTAAATAAGTTCATTTAAAATTGCTTTTCGTTCAGTCAGCGCGATGGCAGAATTTTCATTTGTATTCTGCACTAGTTTCTTCCTTACCGACCATTCCCGTGCAAACAGAAAGATGCGCATTAAGTACAAGTATTCATCATTTGCAGAGTGCGCTTTTCAAGTGGGCTGACAGCAAGACGTACTTGCAGCTTTTTGAGGCTGGCTGTCTGCAACCTCCCAGGTCCACTGAGACAAATTTACACTTTTTTTGTTTGCGAAGAACAGCTGCAAGTGCTAGCGCCATTAAACTATCAAAAATTATTTCAACATGTCTCTTTTTGACATACGCCAGCACTTGCCCTACTGACTGCCTTTCCATCCTCAAAATTAAGCCAATTACTTGTTCCAGTATATTTGGAAACACTCCAAATTCTTTTTTTTTTTTTTTTTTTACTAAATTTGGCAATTCAAATGCAGCTATTTAAATGTTCATGTATTTGACCCGGGTCTGGTTGTTATCTGCTTGTTAATTTACCATCAAAATGAACTAGGTGATAAACTGACCATAATTCTAGACTGGCTTTATTTTAAATAACACGTTTTTATACTTTTTCACTTCTAATCTATCTGCACCAAATTGGAATGTATAATAATATTTAGATGACTGTTCATTTGCTGCAGAATCCTCTGCCCATTTGAGGAGGTGCAGAACAGAATGCATATTCCCTGAAATGCATGCAACCAGGTACTGGCTATTTTCTGCCTGCAGGCCACAAGTTCATCTTATGCTATTTCTCATGGGCAATGATGCAATGAGTACTCTGACTCGGACCCAACATAAAATATTATTAATTCTAATTTTTTTTTCATTATCAGTGCAGAAACAAAGGGAGTACGTCTATCATCCATCTGAAAAAAGGGCAGCAATGTAATTATGGGCATAATGTGCTCATCCTCTAGGTTCTCACTTTCTCCTTCCAGAATGATCATCAGCTTACCAGCGGGTTGAAATAATCGAGCAAGGCACAAGAGCTCAAACAGCTGTAAGTTTGATATTTCACAAAATGGAATTTATGGGCAAACTTTCATTTCTGTGTCCTGACACTGTAAATATTTACTGCTGTTATTTAATATATACAGTGCAGTCTGTAAGTATTTAGACAATGACACAATTTTTGTTGTTTTTGGCTCTGTACTCCAGCACAATGGATTTGAAATGAAACAATGAATGAATATGAAGTGCAGACTGTCAGTTTTAATTAGTAGGTATTTACGTCCATATCAGGTGAACTATGTAGGAATTGCAGCCGTTTATATACTGTACATAGTCCCCCCATTTTGGGGGACCAAAAGTAATTGGACAATTTGCTGCTCAGCTGTTTCTTGGCCAGTTGTGTGTTGTTGCATCATTAGTTCATGCAAAATAAAGCTAACAAAAATTTTAGAGTTGGTTCTAGGTGTGGAATTTGCATTTGGAGTTGGCTGTTGTCTCTCAATATGAGGACCAAAGAAGTGTCACTGTCAGTAAAGCAGGCCATAATGGGGTGAAAAAATCTGAATAAATCGGTCACAGACAGCCTAAACATTAGACGTGTCCAAAACAACCATTACATAGTACGGTACCGGTACATTATTACGAAGCAGGAAAGTACTGGTGAGCTCAGCAATAGCAAACAAATTAGGGAGACCATGGAAGACTACTGTAGTGGATGAACAATGTGCCACATTTACTAAGCATGCTGCAAGTCAGGGCCACAAATTCTGTGTTGCTGCATGGTCTTAATTTAGCATGGTATTTACTAAGACCGGTTATGAAAATGAGCAGTTGCAGTGAGTTCATTTAAATGCACTGCCAGTATTTAAGGTGTGTCTTTCCTGGCTTTCCTGGCATGACGGCAGGAAAGCAACATTGTACCGCTCCATCTCTGGTGAAGTCTGGTTTTGGACAGGTGTCATGTTCCATGGATGCAATGGATAGGCACTGTTACCTTTAGATGTTAGCTCGTCTCATTAGTAAAAACTTCAGAACATAGTATTAATATTTCAAGTAAGTCAATTCCATAACCAATAGCCAAATATCTCCAGAGTCACATCTCTAAATTTCTCTGAGAGGAACCTATTCCTAAATATGGAGTCGTGTTTTTTAAAAAGATTTTAAAATAATCTCTCCTTTCGTAAACATAAAGGAGAGTCGGCATAAATGTAACGCTTGATAAATGTAACACGGTCAATAATTTAATGTACAACGTGGCTACCGTAATCATTACAGGATTGTACATGTGAAATTCAGTCCTCTATCCCTTCGCAAAGGATTGAAGTAATGTGATAACCTTTGAGGGAAATATTTCCAAAAAAACAGTTTTTGAGCGAGCTAAATAAAAGGCCGTTCTGGAAGAAATTATAAGGTATAAGGCTTTATCTTTATTTGCGATAAATCAAATCAAACATGCTTTTAAAAAGCATTCTAGTGGGAACTACATGATAGGTGACCAAAAAAGCATGATCCCACAAGTCCCACCTGTATGAATGTAACAGCTGTTATAGTTATGCCGCTTCTGAGTTACTTTTTGCTGTTACATGTTTACAGAATGCTGTCTAAAGAGAAAACAAGAGTGTTGGTACCCAGGTAGGTCATGGAGAGGGCTTCAGATTTGGAGATTAGGGACACTAGATTGTGTTGAAAACAATCTACATGTAGTGTCCTTTTTGGGAGAACTTTTTAAAAGGTGTTTAATTTTTATTTAATTATTTTCTCATCTGTTTGAGTTTATAAGTTAGTTCAATTTTACTGTTAAATGTGTTCAGCTAATTTTCTTGCTGTGTTGACATAGCCTCATCTTCTGGATGCACCAAGTGATTAATGTAAAAGAAACAGCTACCTGGTCACAGGCATTTATAATAACCACACACCATATTGGTCTGTGTAGTAGGCTATTTGCTTTGTAAAAGCTTACCAGGGTGTCAAGAAACAAAAGCAACTTTCCTGATCTATTTGGGCATTACTACAATTAACTTCGTGGTAAGTTACAAAGTCTTTGTTCATGAATGAAGCCCCATGCTTCATAATCTGAGGATGTGGCTGGTCTCACGTTACCACTCGAAATGACTTTCCTTCACTAACACTAGTATGTGCAGAAAAAAACCCTGCGTATGCACATTATACAGTGTTTTCATTTACTGTTACAATTGTTCCACACCTCTGATACAATCATACCAACCAGGTGGTATGAATGTAAGATCAGACTGTGTGTAATTTGGTTTTAATTGTCTCCAACTTAGTTAAGTAATTAATGTTATTGTAATGGCTAATGACTACTGACATGTCAAAGCTGTTTGAATTAAAATGTCATAGTGCTAGGCTAAATATTTTAATAAATGAGCAAAATACAAAAGCTGTTACATTTATGGCTACTCGTCCCTACTCTTAACACACTGACCTTGAAAAACAGACACAATTACCTTAGCTGCAATGGTCACAAGCCATGATAAACCAGCTGTAGCAGGTCATATTTTGTGGTCTAACATCAGAACGTCCTAAAATACACAACAGAGAATGTTTGCACCATCGTTATATGTAAAAAAGCTCTCTGTGGCATTGTCCATTTCTGGCTAACGAGCCATTGCATATGTTACACATTCAGCAAAATACCCTAGTGTTTTGCACCTGACTGCCTACATACAAGTAAAGCGAATTTCAGTTTCTACCAGTTCCCTGAAGACCAGGACTGGTGGAAGATGAGCTTGCTACTGCTAGAATACCAGTTGATAAAAAACACGCACAATGCCCATGAGCTAGCACAACAGAGAGTGCCGTATAACGTCGGTGCAAACTTATGTCTCTGTTTTGTAGTTTTTTAACAATATCAAATCTGGAGGAAAAAATTTTAATAATTCTTTTTTACAATCAACTGATATGCAAAACACATTGTTTGAAGTGAAAAGTTCTGTAATAGTTTGCAAAATCTCATTGATTTGAATTACTTCCTAGACACAGGCACTTTTTTGTGGTGGGTGGGACCTTAGCACTCTACGGACAGATGAGATTAGTATTAACCTCTACCAAAGTGATCGAAAGAAAAACTGCAGAGAAAGGAATGAACTTTTCATGAACCAAAGCACCGCCCTCATCTTTGAAGCATAGTGGAGCTAGTTTTATGGCTTAAGCATGTTTGCCTGCCACTGGAACTGGCTCACTTGTCGTTATTGTTGTTGTGACTGCTGAAGACACATTTCACTTGCTGAAGACATGCCTGAAGGCAAAAATCCCCCAAAAACAAACAGAAACTGAAGATGGCTGCAGTACAGGCCTGGCAGAGCATCACCAGGGAAGATACCAGTGTCTATGCGTTGCAGACTTCAGGCTGTCATCGAATGCAAAGTAACTGCAACCAAGTAGTAAATATGACAACTTTATTTAAGATTATATTAATTTGTCCAATTACATTTGGTCCCCTAAAATGAAGAAACTATGGATAAAAAGGGACATAAATTCATACATGGATCACTGAATATGGATGTAAATAGCCTTAAATTAAAGCTGGCAGTTCGCACTTTAACCTCACCTTCATTGTAACCTCACATTTCAAATACAATGTGCTGGAGTGCACAGCCAAAACAACAAAAATTGTCTCACTGTCCAAATACTTATGGGCTGCACAGTCTGTAACCATAATCATCATTGTCATCATTTTCAATGACTACTACCAAAGCACTTGAAACTAAATATGCTCTTGGTTTGCACACCTTCTGCTCCCTGTATTGTAGAGTATATGATCTCGAACAAAGAAATAAATGGAAATTTCATTACAGTGTACATTCCTGGGGGATGCAATTATTCTGCTGTTACCTGGAAACCAACCCTGTCCAGAGGCAAACACTAATATATTCATGCACATTGAATTCAAATATACTTTCTAATTTTGTGTGGTCACAGAAGACACACAATCTACACAGGCACTCTAAGTGGTTTCATGTTTCAGCATTTTAATGATCTGGTGTCCCTCTGGTTTTGAAGCATCTGGCTGAAACAACATATTAGAACCATCAGCTCCTGAATTTTTTCTCTTCTTGTTTTAGAGAACAACACAATGCTACAGGTAAATGAAAACAAATAAGCATGCATGAAAAACATCATCTGGGGTTAAAACTGTAAATATTTCTCTTTGCAATTTGAGCTGCTTTGCTCTTCTGACTTCAGCTGGCTGTTATGGTTACCGATTCAAATGTTCTCCTATCCTCACCAAAAATAAGTAAAGGAAGCAGACAGCTGGAGGAGGACTGGAGGTGATGATAGAGATGGAAAAGCTCTCAGGCCCCAGTGGAAATAGGACACAAAATACTCTTTTTCCTGATTAGAATTTAGCATTTATTGGCTTGACAAAGACTTGAAATTATCTGTTTCACACATCACTGAAAGGTCATAGATGTCTTAAAGTTATAGCTCATGAATACATCCTTTGTTCATTTTTGCTGAAAAAAATAAGGGGGTAGAATAGGCATCTTAGGATGGCTGCCTGCTACAAGGTACTGTTTAGCTCAAGGTCTAGCAAGATGTTTCAATGTAAGGGACTGAAGTGTATGTAAACCCAAGAATTGACATCCACATCACAGCAATACAACAACAAAAAATACCTCCCACTGCCTGATATCTTCAAATGCGCAACAAAACATTCATGAAACAGTAACTAATTCACCTAGGCTGTCATAGGGAGTGCTATTTTACCAATCACATCATATGGCATTACCAGACTGGTCTTATGATATGGATAATCATATAGAAAACCCAATAGCAATTTTAGCAGACATACCTTTATGAATATTTAAGTGTTGATTATGAATGTATGTATGACCAGTTTATAGAAGGTGTTTATCAGATCGCCTTGTGCTGTTCACTTGTTCCTACACAACAAATTCCCTCAATTCCCATTTTAATAAAGAAGCACATTGTGCAAGCTTAGAACAAATGGCAGAGGTGAATTTATTTCAATGGAATATAAAATGTCTTTTATAGAGAAATTCCTCACACACCTGCATGATAAAGTCATAAAATTGGAGGATGATAATGTCACTGGTGATTGAGCACTGTGCTTAGGGAAAGGCTGAACCAGACTTAACTACTGACAATTGCCTTTTCCCAAAGCAGAAATATGTTTGACTGAGATTAAAAAAAATTTCCCAACAGCACTTTGCATATTACATTCAAAATATTTAACGACATCCAATCCATTGCTGGCATAGTAAGTAGACAACAAAAGGAATTGAGACATAAAATATGGCCTACTGTGTCAGCATAACTTCATATGGAATTTGGGCAACAGACAGAAGGTATTGAGACTGAGGGACAGCCCAAAAGGGAAAGAAATCGCTTGCTTCCGGGTTTGCAGAGTTGATCATCAGATACAGTACAGGCTATGACAAATGCAAACAGAGGCCTCTGGAAGGAGGGAGTTTAAGGGGACAGTTCAATTATACATATAAACATCGATGTAAAATTAATCCGGAGGAACTTTTCTGAGCTTTTCTAAATCTGTGTGTTTCCGATGAACCCAACCTCTAACAAAATACATGCCTTCTGTATATTTATTGTATCACACAATAAGTAACAAGTCATAACTTAGCAGTGGGTGAGAAGCATGAGATTTAACATCTGTCATTTTGAGTTACAGTATCAGATGGGATTACTCTAGCTATTGCAAGCTTTGGCAAGGCACTCTCCATTATTCCACACTATATTAATTAGTTACATGTGAAAATGTAAAACCCTCTTAGATGCACGGAAAATAGTGCAGACACTTTGTCAAGCAATGAAATGATTGAGTCAGTCGCGTAAATGGAACAGGTGCAGCTTCAGAAAGGTGAAAGAAATTATGGCAGATCAAATGGAAGAAACAACTGAGTGACAGAAGACACTGATGAGGAAAAACTGAAGCACTCTGTCACAGTCACTCACTCTTTTTCTCAACCTCTTCTTAGTCTTCTGCTCTCATTATTGACCAAGCACACATATCCATGATTCTTAGGATTCAATCAAAGGCACTTAGCCAGTTTAAGCACATATGCAATTAAATCAAACCAGATTCAAGCAAGTTCAATCAAACAAGCCTTAAAGCGCTTTAATTCTGAAAAATCTAAAAAACATGAAAATGTCTGGCATCAAAGTTGTGGTGCCTGGTTTGGAGTCTTTGCAAGGATCTTTTTGCCCGCCTCCAAATACACCATCATCACCGTTTTACACTTAATAAAACATTATTGAAGAAAGCAGTTTAAAAATAAATAAATTGTGATGAGAGGAATATCATCACACTCCATCCCTGTGATATTTTAGGAATAAAGCTACTAAATAATGTAGTCCTCTCCCAGTGTTGCCTTCAGGGCTTTGCATAGACTTGCAGCCCTAAAGAACATTAAGTTATGTACCTCCTGTGAATTATGTCATATAAACCGACAGAATTCACAAACGACTTCACACGTCCACACAATAAAGCCCCAAACTTGGGTTATTTTGCATTTTCTCCTTTCTCTTCTTTTTTTCTGCAAATTACATCATCGCAAATGCTACAGTCCCACAATCAATAATTCTCCCCAATGGACATTTGGATCGTCTGCCAATAACAGCCTCTGATCAAAGTAGTCAGTTCAAAGCAGCCAACTGCAGGACACTTGGGTACACAGGCAAAACTCTGTGGTTGCCATCTTGGTTTTGTGTGAAAGCTAGCTTGCTTGCTAACTAATAATATTGCCAAAAAAAGTATTTCTTTTACAGCCACAAATCAATGACCTTGGACCAGCAATTACTATAATGTTAATATACAATTTAATGTCAGTTCCTATAGTGGTGTAGGCGCCCCTTTCTCAATGAAACACAGAACTCCCCGGCCATGACAGGCACCCGCGTCAGCCCCACGGAAAGAAGAGGACTACAGTCAAAACAGTACCACCGCAACAAAATTCACATGGACAGAAGGCACCATATTAATCCAGACGGTTTTCAACTGTTCATGCCTATCACAACTTCGATTGAATTCAGCTAGTAAACACCCAAAAACCTCACCCAGAAGGAAGAAAAAGCCTCACTAGAGATGGATCTGACTCTTATTGGGAATCTGTCCTTCAAAACTGCAATCTGGCAGGTCCTCCTACTCTCTCATTCTCTTTTTTCAAATCTGTGTTTTTTTATTTTTGCTGACAGGCATTTCCCATGAAGCACGGCCCAGACTGATAACAGCCGTACGTATTATGGGGCCTGGGGTTGTATATCAGTGGGATCTGTCCCCATCTCCACATGTTTCCTGGAGCTCATTATCAGCACTTCTGAATGGGCTTCATCAAGAACACCGAAATGTGCTGACTCAGCATCACCAACAACAGACCATCACCCCCCCCCCCCCCCCAGTTAGCACATTGATCAGTCTTCATTTTCTCCTCTTCTTCTTTTGTGTTTTTTTCTCTTTTGTGAAACTTTATTTTCTTCAACTGACTGAATTGAGCTTAACTTTTTTCATGAAACAAAATATTTCTTTTTCAGGTTTGATGTTAGACAGGATTTCTCAGATTGAAAGAGCAGAACCCATATTTGGATGGCATGAACAGGGCACGGAGCTGTTTTAGTAGGTGGTGCGGATGGCAGTTGCACCAAACACATCTCTGAAGTTTCTCGTTCCAAATTGATCATTAAAATACCAACGTGACAGAATAGCTTGTATCTGTCATCTAACAACAATTGACATGTATTAACTGAAGCATAAGGTTTTCACAATAAACACACGGAGCCTTAGCCATATTCATAGGTATGCTTCAGGCCCTCTGGACTCCACTATCAGAGCTCAGCTGATTTTTTTGGTCCCTGCCACTGTGCTTCACAGCTGTCCCACGCCTGGCTGAATGTGTTGACACTTCAAACGCCATTTTGTAAACAAGCCCCGGCCTAAACTTTCCTAAACAGCCGGCCTCGTTCCTTCTCTCACCAATTTCTAACCACCCTGCTCCCACTTTGAATTATTCATGTGTCCTCTTGCCTTTCCCAGTGAACTACAGGCCTTTTCCCACTAAAAGTGCCTTTTTATTACTGCATTGATTTGTGTTGACTGAACCATGTGATTCAAAGCCCCCACCGCATGGCTGAAGAATTATTATGATTAATGGCAGAATTAACATATCAGAGCATGTCATTGGCTTGGTAGACGAAGCAGCACCTTGGGATTGATTTACTCTAAATGATTAATCCTCAAAACTGCTCGACTTGGAGCAGCTGGGTTATGCACAGAGCTTGGCCAAAAACCCCTCTGTCTGAAAGTTGCTTATTTCCAGTGGTCAACCATGCATCAAGTAGCATGGATCTTTCAATGTGAAAATCTGTATGAATTAAGAGACCATCACCCTGCTAAGCCTGTTTATTTCTGGTGTGTTTCGGGGTTCAACATAACACAGGGTTAAGATCAAAGGCATTGCCTTTCTTACTGATTTACTGCTGTCCAACCGCCTAAATCAAGATGTGCATGTTATATTTTTGTGATCTTATGAGAAATTGCATTGAGTTTTGTTTGTTTTGTTTTCCATCCTCTTTTTGTCTTGTTTGATTTGCTCTGCTTTATTGGGGAGTGCTGTCAGATTTCATGCCGAGCATGTGCATGAATCTTCCTGTTCTAGGCCTTACTAAACACATAATCACAAATAAATGTTGCCTTCAACTCTGAATACTGATGGCTTTTTCAGGCTTAACTCCAACATATCTGCACCAAAGTTCAAGCAAATTACAGTTCTTTCAAACACAGGTACACCAGACCAGAAGAAAGTCTTACTGTATATCCCCTTGTCTCCCAGACTCCACCGAGGGGTGCTTTGGGGTATCAAATTTATCAATTAACCCCTTGACTCCACTGAACCATTCATTTTTTGCATAAATGCATAATCATGGCAGCATTGCTCAATTAGCTTAATACAGCCAACAGAACTGATTGGACATTCCCACCAAGAACAGATCTGAATCCTGGTACTGGTAGATTCAAGAGATGAAAGATGAAAGGGAACTTTTTTCTGTCATGTGCTGGATATGAGAGACCAGCAACTAAGTAAATCCCTGAACTGTCCCCACCCTTTACCTCAGACTAGCAGGGCAGGTTCACATTAGGGCACCGGCAGGACCACTTTGTCCGTCACCGACCGCAGCACCAATATCGGGTCTGGCTGCCTTACCCCGGTGAACCCGTCGGGTGTCTCCTTTTAACTCCATCAGTCAGGCACCCCCCCCCCCCATCCTTACCCCCACGTGGCAGACATTTACAGAGATGGAGCTGCAAAATGCGCCAATTAATGAACCTGTCCATTGGAGAGGGATGTTTTATGAGGCCCTTAGCATTTACCTCCCCAGAATTTCAATCTGGCGGCTCTATTAAAGGCACCGCCGTTCACCACGTGCTGCTCATCCATCAAAGGCTGGGCTGCCATGGCCCCCCATGCCTCTCACCTCTGACAGCTTGAAAAGAAAGCGGGGAGACAGGTTCTGCACCCAAATGCATGGAGAGATTAGTTATGGAGATGGAGAGATATCTGGTGATACCGTGTATATAGTAATGAATTATGTTAAGGTGCAGTTGGTACAGTGACATATTTAATAATTCTGGTGACCGGATGCTGAAACAGCCCAGTATCAATTTTAAACCAATTTGATTAAAACCAAGAACTTGCCATGTGATAGTGCCTTGCAGGTCATTTATATTACTTTCCAGGGTTCCCCCAGATTGCTTAGCCTCCACAGTATGCCTGGGCTTAATTCTTGTGTCACCAAGACCAAATGTGAGGAAGAAAACATATGTTTGATGATAGAATGAATACTATTTGATAATAGTAAATTATCTTAATTAATGCTCAAAAGAAAATTCAACAGCAACATCTGGTAGTTGAGAAACAACATTGCGACTACCATTATTGGGCGTGAGGGGCAAGTGAGTCGATCTAGAATCAGTACCCCATTTAGCCAACATAAACAAAGCATGAGAATACCTGATCTTAGATCTGCCAATGGGACAGCAGATATCATGACAACCGCATGGGATGACCTTACGGACATTAACTGAGAGACTGAGTAGTTTCTGACAGACATTTTCAAGAGTAGAGGAAGTGTCCTTTGTGCCATTAGGAGAGCTATTTAAACATTCGCAACAGCTTGGAATGACTAGCCAGCAATTCTATAATAATCTGGACATATCAAATAGATGTAACATTCATGGTTTGTGTAAATCACTGGATCGTGATAAGCTAACTAGCTAGCCAGCCATCATAGCTAGCTAGCCATGAATCAGTAATCAAGTTCACTCAACCCTATTTAATGTTTTGAGGCATTGGTGCTTCAGTGATTTGTCAGGGTTCTGCATCAATTTTATCATAGGTTTTGTGGATTCTGTCATGACTTTCCACTGTATCATGTCAACCACATTCACCGACTAAGGAAAGCTATGTCTACAAATCCTTATCCACCAAAAATGCCATGTGCTGCCTGTACAACAGTGTTTTCCACAACTAATAAGTAATTTACGGCAGTATTATTACCAATGTACGTGCTTTATTCACTGCTTTATTCACCAGGATCCCACCCCCCCTCCCTCCCCCGTTACAGTGCAGTCTGCTGAGGGTTGATGCGATGCGCCTGAGCGGCTGCGCGCTCCCCCCAGTGTCTGTGCTGCGACACTTCCCCTCCCCGACACCCTACCCCCCTACCACATGTGCAAGTCTTCGAGTTTTGTTGTAATGTTTGTAATGTTTGTAATGTTTTTATGATGTTGCTATGTGCTGAGGTTTTTCTTCGTTTCAATGAAACGAGTGCCCTCTCGTTTCATTGAAAGGACTGTTTTTTTCCTCCTCCTTCCTCCTGTTCTCTCATTTCTCATCTAATAAGTTGGCGCCGCAGATGGCTGCCTCGGTGTGTTGACCAAAACAAATTCCTCGTATGTGCAAATGTACTTGGCAATAAAATACGATTCTGATTCTGATTCTGATTGGCGTGATATTTCTGTTGTTCTTAGTGGGAAACCTCACTGCCAAACTTTGAATCACATGACTGCGACCTTGAGAGGGCTTTGGGGCTTAGATAAGTATGAAGAGAATTAAAATAGCCAAGCCGTGATTAAATAAAAGCATGAAGGACCTTCTCAGTTAGGTATCAGAAACAAAATTTTTCAAATCAGTTTTATCTATTGATTTTCATTGAAGAACAAATAAAATACAAAAAATATTTGTCTGTCTCATTTGTTGATTTGTCTGTGACCACAATTGTCAGTGTTTTCCCACAGGTCTGAAATGTACTTGCAGTGGTAGTCTGTGTGTTTGTTTGGGGGTGGGGGGGAGGTGGACGATATCCAACAAAAGTACAGTAATCTTGGCTCAATCTTGATATCAGTACTTTTAAAGTACTGCATTTGCTATGCGTATGTGATAATAGTAATGTATATAAATGCAGGCTATTTATATGCATACACATAAAACATGCAAACACACATACATTCTTACTGAAAGAAACATATACAGGTAGGCATGGATTCAGTCATTTTTCCGATACCATGAATGACTACAGAAAAACTAAAGTGGCTGTCATATTTTTAAATGGAAGTGTTTTTAATGGGGCATTGTGTACACAACATATCTATGATTTTTTTGTTTGTCAGTAGAGGATCTATAGGGCTAGCTAACATTCATTTAGAAACATGGCGTTTGCAGGGTTGCCACAGTAGCCTAGTTAAAAAGTAGTTAACAGTAGAAACAGCACAGCAGTCAATTCAACTGTTCTCACTTTAATAAAAATTGATATACCTGCCATCCCTATATCTGCATATGTGCTATCATGAAAGATAATCAGAAATAACATTATTGTTATTACTTATTGTGTTAAATGGCATGTCCTGTGTATGTAATTTAAAGAAAAAAAACATAAATAGTCAGGTACATGTGACGGTATTTAGCAAATCTGATAAATGATTGCTCTACTTTTTGTAGATCTTTTGTTGACTGCGCACCAAAGAAAGGCCGCTCCAAGAAGGCATTTGTTGAGGTTGGATCAGATATAAACAGAAAAGTTTAACGGCACTTGTAACGGCACATCACTATAGAGCACCACCAGAAGAGCATCAGATGCCAGACATCTCTTGCATCTCCTAAAGTTCTCATTTCAACTGCAGTTTTGGAATTAGCTTATACAGAATATTCAAATACTTTACGAATCATTTAATCATTTATAGGCATCCTAGTGTCCACCACTGTTATGGGGTACACCTAACAGTCATAATAGCTTTCAAAGTTAATGCAAAGTAAGGCAGTTCAATACAATTCCATGTTGTATGACACAAACAGTCATTCATTTATTTTTTGATTGCATTTATATATTCTCTGTGGCCTACCTACATTGGTGAAAATTTATCACAAGACTACATTATTCTCCGATTACCATCTAATGTCAGTTTGATCCAAACAGCTTTATCAGTCGATATCACGTCACCACATGCCTACAGTTAAAACTGAGTCAAATAAATATACAAAGATCCAGTCTGAGTTGAACAAATCCAATCAGTTGGTTAATTAATAGTTGACTGACAACAGGCTAACAACCCCGTTCAGTTTAATCCTGCAGGGGGGGTGTCTGCTCTTTTTGCTTGGCTAGCAATCCCAGCAAGCTAGTACGCGATATCAAAACCATGCTGTTAGTCATTAAACAACTGATAACAATTACACAGATTTTGATTCCTTGACATACACACACAACACAGTAACCGAAAAACACTTCTGGTAAAAAAAATTCACTTGCGTATTTTTGGCAATATCTCGCGAAATATTTATTGAACTCGTGCGCCATTCGTTGGAGACAAAGAGGTGGTAATTCTGCGTGTTTAACCTGAAATACGGTGTTCAAGCTCTATGCATCTACCTAAAAAGTCCAAGTTACATTTTACCCCCACGTTTTGCCCTGCTCTCCCCTACTAACCAGCTATTCTTTTAAAAAAATTAGGTTCCTGTCACAATTCAAACACAGAAGAGCATCAAAGAGGTTGGACAGACTCCACTCCCTGGATCATTTCTGTCTCACCTCCATCTCGACCTTAATGATTCCCAAGGACTTGGAGCCTTCAACACACTGCACAAGGAGGAAAGGAAAAGGAGAGGGCCAGATGTCCAAGAAGTGCTGAGGGTGGAGCAGTGGGCCAGATTCCAGCAAGAGGTAAATGTCCCTTGTAATTATTGTAAGTTTAAAACTGAATTTGTCCCTTCCTCTTTAAAGAAAATTTAATTTATATTGATCTGTTCCTTGTAAGTCATCCATCCTTACATCACTGGCCTGGAAACACACCTGGATAGGAGGTTCCATTATCTAGACATCATTAGGGCCTTCAGTGTCTTGGGACCACAAGCAGCTGCACCGCAAGATGATACAATCAACATCGCTCATCTGCAGACATTTGCCAGGAAATTTCTCCCTGAACAAGAGAATGTGGTCCTGTAGGAGTGGCTCTCGTTCAAGAAACATGCCCTTACTGGGGCATTCAAGGTGGACGAATTAAGCTGATTGTGACTAGAATGAACTATGGTCCACAACACACACACAGCACACTAATGGTAAACCAAATGTTTCAAGAACAAGAACCAGCAGGAGATCATGAGTCTGCTGGCAAGTGGATTTGATGAGTGGGCTAACCTCTACCCCTGCCTGAGTCTCCTTGCGGGCATTGCACTGTGAACGTGTGAACGTGATTTCTCGACAATGAGCTGGGTAAGAGCGTCATTTTGAGAAGCACAACAGATTACACATTTTCCTATCAGTGCAATTTGTGGCATTTTTTGATTTATCTTCAGGTGAAAGCAGACCTCTGAAACCAGAAATTTTAGCAATGAAGCACTGTATATTTCATTATTTATTTGACAAAGCACTTGAAAGGGAGTACTTTGGATACTGTATTTTTTAGATATTTGTATGTCAATTAAAGTATTTGAAAGGTCTTCAGACTTTTTTCAGGAATCTATTTATTTCTCTTTGTGCTCCCACCTCCTTAAAGGTCAGAGTTGTGTAGGCTACCTTTCTCCAGATACTAGTCACATAATGTTAAAAAGGCTAGTGTAATGTTAGTGGTGCTCTGTAGTCATGGTTGCCAGGTGCCTCTTTCATTCTCCTGTCATTGAGTCAAAATCCCATATTTTCACAGATATGAATCTGGCAATAATCTGTAGTTCATGTTAAAATTTTTATGCAACAGACAAAAATTAGCTCGCTAATTATGGCTATTGTCGTTACTGCTGGCTACTAACGATTAAGGTTTGGAGCCAGGGATCTTTTATCTCATTCAGATGTCAAAAACAGGGACTCCTGTATCCAGTTGAGGGTTGTACTCAAAGTGCAACATAAAATAAGGAAACTATTAGCACAAAATGTTATTGCTCTCAGCGTAAACAAGAGAAGCCTCATCTGTTGTCAGCATGGAAGTGAGCAGCACTAGCATTAGCCTCATAGCGGGGCTATGTTCATGCACGCCTGGATACAGTAAGTAACTAGCTAACAAATTCATTGTACATAATATTTATATTTATTCTTTACCTAATCTATGTGACATGGAAAAAAATGATAATCTTTGTTCCCTGTGTGTACTGTTTAACCCTTTTTATTTTAGTTTTTATATACAGGTAGGCTACAACTCTTCATTTTAGTTACAATCCTCATAGAATGTAATGATTTTGAAATGAAAGATTGATGGTCTGAAAGTCTGTGGTGGTTAGTACAATTGCTATGCAGGAGTGCACTGATTGGTGATTCAGCTAGCCAATCAAGAGCCCAACAAAGGGACAGTTGAGATTGTTGGCACTAATGTTACTAAATAAGTCATTTTATCAGACTGCATACATTCCAGGGCCATAGCCAAGGTCACCTGACAAAGAAAGAAAGAGATGAGATAAAAAGAACAATTACTCATCCAGTTAGTAGTTTAAGATTCAGTGAATAAAACTAACCTATGAAAACATTCACCAATATGCTCCATGAAAAGTGTGTAGATGCCTTTACGCTCAGTTAGATCCTAGATATATTGAGTACAACACCTGTAAACCAGTTAGCTTGAGATAAAGGATATCAAAGTAAATGTAGCATTTTCCTCATTTTTAATTAAGTTTCCTTAAGTATAACTGTTCATTAAGTATGACCATTTTGCATAAAGCTTTTGAGTGCTCTACTTGTTTTAAAGGATAGGGACGTCTGTCTTCCTGCTGGCAAGATCTCAAACAGATGATTCAAGGGATGTGGGGAAAGGACCATTATACAGTGCCCTATAAAGAATGGCAATAGTGGAGTGAAATGTATCATTTTCCCCTATACTTCAGACATTTGTATTTGAGATCAAAAGATGAATATGAGACAAAATACAGACAATCAGCTTTTATGGTATTTATATTCATATATGTTTTACCATTTTGCAGAAACAGCTGTCCCCCATTTTCGGCCGTGAAAAAATTAAGTTTACAGATGAAATTAAAACAAGATGGAGAGAATCAAACATCTCCACATTTTCAGCTATTGAAAAAGTGAGATAGCCAAAAACAAAAAGAGGAAAATCGTATGCATTTTCAAGCAATTCAGGAAATCAACGCAATGAAGTATAATATATGGTTGCATAGTTTTTAAGTGCAATAACTGCATCAAGTCTACAACCCATTGACATCACAAAACATTTGGTATCTTCTTTGGAAATTATTTTCCAGGTCTTGTGTGCAGCCACCTCTTTAGCAAATGATAGCTTTTTCCCATTGATGAATGCTTTGGTTGCGTAGGCAATGCGTTTGGGGTCATTGTCTTGCTGCAGGATGAAGTGTTGACCAATGAGATTTATAGAATTTCTTTTTCAACACAAAAATACATATGCATGCAAATACAAGCATGCATAATAGCAGAGTAAAATAACTAAATAAAAGCTGATCGGCTATATATAGTACATAGCAAAAATAAGACATTTCACTCCACAATTACCATACTTTTAGAGGGCACTGTATATACATCCCAATATCAGTAATTATATGTGCAGAACACTGGTTTTATAGATATTTGAATTCATCTACATGTCATACATATCAAATGTAAAACATATACAGTATATATTTTTGCTTCTTGTGATGTTGACGATAGAACCAAAGCACATGTGAACATAATGATGAGTGTGTGATTAAAGTCAGAAAATATTTGAGCCTACAAGGTCAGTGAATTAATCAGGAACCAGCTGAGCTCTGCTTCCATTAATCTAAATTTAGTAGCAGTATGGGGCTTGAGCGGAGCAGCGCCACACAAGGTGTGAACGGAGACTGCTGCACCAATAACAGCACAGGGAGGGCCTCCACAGGCCCCGTGCTCTCCTGAACCATGAGACCCACCTCCTCACTCACTCCTCAGCACATTGTGATGTGTGGCCATATCCTGCTCCACTCAGGTAGTGCAGAACCTTGGCAGTAATTCCAAACAATACCTAGTTACCTATGTATCATGGTTTACTGCTTATTTGCTGAAAGAGGTCCTTATCTGGAGTGACATTCAATGTTTACACCATATTTTGTAACCCGTTTATACGGCTGGGTGTTTTATTGGAGCAGCTGAGGTACCCCGCTCAAGGTTACAACAAAAGCGTGTTGCTGAAAACGTCAAATGTGTGGACCCTTGTGTGCATACTAATCCATCCCAGTAGAGGGATTTCAGCTCAGAAACTGAATACGATATATAAAGATTCTAATTACAGCAGGGTGATCCAACTTGCATGACCTGAATACACATAAACCCAAACTTTCATCCAATTCATCCCTGTTTCCATCTCAGAATAATTGCACAAACATCTTACAAAAACAATTAAACATACAAGGACCATAGCCCTGCTACCTACCCTTTCATCCTTGTGTTGGGCTCCAATTCTAAAAGCCCAAATCCAGATGGGCTGCTTAAGGTCTGCTGCTTCTACTCGCCTGAGCTGAGAAAGCCATTTACTGTAAAATAAGCAGAACAAGATGGAGACAATCCAGCATCTCCACATTTTCAGCAATTGAGAAAATTAGATAAACAAAACAATAGAAATTATACACATTTTCTAGCAATTCAGGAAATGGGGGGGGGGGGGGGGATGCCGGCATCCATATTCTAAGAAGCACACAAGAACTCACTCAAGGACAGACTTGATGCATCACAGTTCAACGGCATGGCAGGGGAGAGATGGTTTTTAAATGTGAGTGTAAGTGTGGGGTCTGTGGCAGCCTAACAGGGTATTGGAGATCCTGAAGAGATGCTTCCCCAAGGAGCGCATACTGATAACAGGAAAAAGACCTCCACTGTTCAGCAGGGGTGAAAGAAGGGAGAGAGTGTGGAATATTTTGGGCTGCTACTCCTGCAACCTTGCCTTTCCAACCAGACACCCCCTGGACTGCCATACTCCACCAGCAATTAATCATCTAATACTGTGCTTACTCAAGCGGGGCCCTGCTCCCCGGATTCTAATTAAACAGGAGAGAAGAGAGACTTGACAACAAATGCAGTGACTTTAGACAGTAGTTGGGGTGTCAGGATAAAGCACTGCATATTATGAGGAACCATTCAACTCCCCTCTGTCTGCCTTGTCCTTCACTGGACATGAACTTCTTAGTGATGAGCACTTCACAAAGTAATATTTCACTTTCAACTGACATTTCGGTGAAAATATTGAAGCAGGTCTTCTATGAAAGATCTGTTAATTTGGCTCCCTGTTTTATTTGTTGTGGATAAGGCTGTTCAATGTCAAATGACTCTTTAACTCTTCCTTATGTTATGTTAGGCATTATGTATGTAAAAACTAAGCCAAATTTAGCCAAGTCAAGCAAACAAAATGAGTCAAAACAAATGAGCTAAAAGATGCAAACAAGTGAAAATTCCCCACTTGAAAGAACAAAATGTCACAGATGATTGTAATAATTACTAGATAGCTCACAGCAATATGCATATATTAGCTTGATTATCACATCATCACATTTCTGTATCTGTACACAAACAATGATACCCATCATGTTGATATGATAGGTGGCTATCTTTCTTGATGGATTGAGTTTTTCAGTAGAGTTAGGACCTTGGGAAGGTATTGATGAGTAATTTTAGTAGAGAGCCCTCTTTGAAGTTGTAGGTAACAAGCAAATTTAACTACCTGGCTGGTTAAACTGTGATTGATGGGCTAGTGAGGTAAAAAGTTATTGTAATAACTATTATTATTATTTAAAAGTAAAATAATTTACAATTATAAAAATTCATTGCATCATGTTCAAAACTCTTTCCAAATAAAAGCATAAGATTCAAACAGGTCATGAATACCAGTTTCTGAGCTCTAGACTAAGGTCTCCAGCAGTTACTGTACCCGCTCACTCATTTAATTATTCTGCACTGAACAAAGGGTTACCTGAAAACTAATGGGATTTAGTTGCTGGGGAATGTTTGTGCTGTTGGCGTGCTGTTACGACTGCTCTTTTAGTATTGAGCTTTTGGAACCCCAGTTGCTCATTAGAGTACCTGCAGTACAAATCCAGGTGTATTAGTGCATGCAGTGTAAAATGTCCAGTATGTAAGACACTTTGGATTAGGAAAAAAGAAAATTAATAATAATGATGATGATGGCGAATAACACAACAATGTGAACAAACCAGGGATTATGGCAGTGGAAAAACACAGAGGAAGCTGCGAGTAGGCTTGTGACCAGCTTAAACATCAACGTGTCAGTTGGGTGCTTTCTGGTCCACATGGCCATAGGCATGCACTGGTTGTGTCTGTGGGGTAAAGATAGTGAGGCTGCATGGTGGGGAGAGGCTGTGTGGCTGCCGGGACTGCCCTGTGACTGCTGATATTAGCGTCAGGCGTTATATCAGAGTTGTTAATCACAATGGTCATGGCTTTCTGGGTCTCTTATTTACACACCCTGTCCTGCGCTGCAGTTTCACAAACAATTAGCTGCTTCACAGCTAACAGAGGAGGGCAACAATCAGCGCTTGAATGGACCGGCGTCTCTTCACAGCTATGAAATACTTTTTTTACATTTATGGATTGGAGGTAATATATGATTTTATTTACGAGGTGAGCTACTGACAGATTTAATATTTTAATTCAATTTTATGGCCCGAACATGGAACTGCTCGCTTTTATTGCCGTTTTCCGCCAGAGGACGCGATGGGCTGGATCAGACTGCAACGGCTCTGACTGCAGCCCTCCCTCCCATCACTCCATCAAAAAAATCTTATAGCTCTTGTGCACCCTCCCCCCTTCCCCCCCCCCCCGCGCCCCCCAAGACCCCATCTCTCTCCTCCCCTTCGCGTCCCCATCTCTCAAACCAATAAAGTGGCCTGGCATTGAGCAGAAGGCTGGCGGTGGAAGAGATGCTGCAGAGCGCAGTGGGTGGAATTCAGTGAGCGGCAGCAAGGATATGCACAGCTGAAAGAGGCTGGCTGTTAGGCCCACCAGAGGACTCTGTTCTGTAGCCACGGCCTCACTGTGGTACTCAAGGGCTCCAGGGGGTGTCTGGGCTTCATTAGAACAACAGGTCGTAATTACCTATTGGAGTCAATATTTGGATAAGGTGTCAAATCACTCTTTTGCCTCAGTCCTTTTTTCCCCACTGCTAATTGAAATAAACCCTATTAAACTGTTATGGAGTATGAACCATGAAGGATTACCCTTACAAGTATTGTCTGGAAAAAGAAGAAACCTGTGAAGGGACACATTGATGAGGTATACCATATAAGATCACAAACTCTGAAATGATAGTATTTATAATAGTATTATTATTAGCTTTCATTGTAAAGTGGGGACCCTGGTCATATTGGGTCTGGCTAACAACAGATAGTGCCACGGACAGTTCCTGTGGGAGCTACAACTGTGCCTGTTTCATAGCTCAACCTAAATCACCCATTCCTATATTGCCAGTAGTACATGACATTTATTGATCAATTTGTGCAAGTCATTGTTCAATCAATGGGGTACTATTCCCATGGGACTGGGGGCTGTTCAAGTGTTTGTTGTGATAAAATTTCTGTGTGACACAAATCACCCACCTAATTCATTCAAGTGAAAATTGACTCTAATCCCTGTCCTCGGAGCTGATGATTTCACAGTTGGCTATAAAACCCTCTGGACAGTTAGCCCACAAAAGTCTAGCTGACAGAAGGTACTTCAAATTCAGGACAATGTAAAATATGGTTGCCAGTGTTATTAATATTATTTCAGTGTAATAATTATTTTCATTTACTTTTCTTCAATACAGGAGTTTGAGTTAGCAAGTAATTAATTTTGTATACTTCTCTTTGCACTCCAGTGTGTATACCAGAGGTACAAAAATACCAAGTTACTTATACATAGTATTACTTCAAATCAAGGCCTGCCATTAAAATTATTGGTATCAAAATTGTGCCAAGTTACATGAAACAATATTGGCTATCTTAGCTCACACAAATGAAACAAGCTGTATACCAAAGCAATGCCACCCAACATTTCCTAAATTCTTGCAAGTAACTTGGCCCTGTGTGTACAAGCATACAGTGCATTAATGGGGCAAACATATGTATGGGTAGGTTTGTAAGAATCTATATTTATTTAATAGGCCTCAATATGTAATTTTTTACAATTAATGTTTTTTAAGGGCTGACAGTCTGTGGTCAATGCGGTTATTTCTGTAGGGAACCCTCAAAAGTGCCAAACTCTCGGTGCTGTATAGATATGGGGCATGCCCTGCCAAGGCATAACTTGGCTGGATGGCATACCTGCCTCCCAGTTTGATTCTTTGCTTAAAGTTTCTTTGACACAAGACATTTTTGTCACTTTTAATCAAGTGCTTATAAAGAATGATACATTTGCTTCAGGGAAGTCACAATAAATGGCTATTTTTAAAATGTGCTAATATAATTTTGAAGGAACAATTTTAATGGTGTGGCATTTTGCACTGCCTTTACCACCACCACATATAACAGAATCCAATCAGTGATGATGCTGACAGGCAGCTGTGTGCCACAGATGTTAAAGAAACTAGAATCACTTCATCAGGCCCTTGTTTTTAGAGAGCACACTGGATAAAACTCTAGGTCAGGGCACTGATTCTCTAAGGCATAAATAATTGATGAGGCTTTAATTAAAATGCACACATGCCTTCTACTACCAGTCATGGGGCCAGAGGGCAAGGGGCTGAGACAGCAGAGGTGAAAGGTCATGTTACGGCCCATTGTAAACACAACAAACACATCACAAGCATTTCTCCACCTATTTCAAATCCCTTTACTTATAAACACTACTGGCATATTTGTGCGACTGCTTTTTGTGCCTGCTTCCAATGTAGACAAGGGATAATAGGTGTGCATTTAATATGAGATCTGTCAATATCAATGAAGGGATTCTGGCTTTAGAAGAGAACCAGAGATAGGCTGTGTCCTTGAATCAACTTTTACACCCAAGAAAGAGAAGTATCTCACTGAATCTCACTGATTCTTGCTAGAAACAAGATTAGTTTTCCAATACAAATGATAATTATTCAATTCTGCGCAGGTGTTAACATCAGTGATAAGCTAGAGTCTGTCAAAATGTTATTAACATTAATTGCACCTTTACTATCATTAGTCCACTGTAGCAAATCTTTAATATATTGTACAACATTAGCCATTGCTATTCTGTTTTGTTCCATAATCAATAATATCCATCAATCACTCTATCTTTAGGTTGTGCCTTTTACTATGATGTTATCCCATACCACTTCACAGTCCAACTCTGCAGCTCCCACAAAAGAATATGTTGTGAGAAACATCTGATTTAATATGTCATTATCTTCATCTTCCATTGCAGCCATAGACCACCAAAAGTGGCCAGAAGCTCTGTGCAATGCGCACAGCTCTTAAAGCAAATGAAAAGAGGTTGTTTGATTGGCTATAATGCAATCCAGCTGCATCACACCCATTGATAATATTTTCAGAGGTCAAATTGAAGGAAACAGTGTCAAACACATGTGGAATGGGCAGAAAACTAGAAAGGGTAATGGGTGGCTTTTTCAAACTGAGTAACCAGAGACAGAAATGGCCAATTTAATGATGAACCGGAAGAACACGAGAGCCGCAGAGGTGAATGGAAACACAAAACAGGTTGTAACAGCATAAGAACTGTTAATTGTAACACATACTGAATTACAAGGAAAATGAAGGATACTCTTGAACACTGCCTTTTCTCTCTTTGTGAAATTACTGGACAGTCATCTTAGAATAACCCAGAGGAATAACCAACCATTATTGGTAGACTTGTAGTTTTGTTCTTATGAAAGCAATTTATGCATTATTATATTTCCTGTCCTTCAAATTTTTAACCAAAACTTTGCTTTTCAAATGTACAAAAATGTAGTTGTTGCTAAAAATCAATCTATTCCCAAATTCAAGATTTCACAAGAATGTCCAATGACCAAAAACATGAATATTACTGGGTGTTCATACAATGTTGTGAGTATGTATGCATACAATGGTGTGTATACAATGGTGTGAGTACGTGTGCATACAATGGTGTGTATACAATGGTGTGAGTATGTGTGCATACAATGGTGTGAGTACGTATGCATACGGTGGTGTGAGTATGTGTGCATACGATGGTGTGAGTACGTGTGCATACGATGGTGTGAGTACGTGTGCATACAATGATGAGAGTAAGTGTGCAAACAATGGTGTGAGTACGTGTGTATACAATGGTGTGAGTGCGTGTGCATACAATGGTGTGAGTACATGTGCATACAATGATGAGAGTAAGTGTGCAAACAATGGTGTGAGTACGTGTGCATACAATGGTGTGAGTACATGTGCATACAATGATGAGAGTAAGTGTGCAAACAATGGTGTGAGTACGTGTGCATACAATGGTGTGAGTACATGTGCATACAATGATGAGAGTAAGTGTGCAAACAATGTTGTGAGTACGTGTGCAAACAATGGTGTGAATACGTGTGCATACAGTGGTGTGAGTACATGTGCATACAATCATTAAAACAAATTACATTCCCCAGCCATCACATTGGGCTGCATCAATCATTAGTGTCTCCTTATTTTTATTATCAATCTCACTTTATAAATCTCAGCCCCACTGAAAGCAAGCATATTGTACAGGCAGTAAAAATTTAGATAATTGAATCAAACCACAGTTTCTGTTTTATTCCCTTCTTACTGTAAGTCCCCGTGTCCCTGCACTTCAATGAATCGCCTGCCTGCGAAAGGCAGAGATGAAAAGAAAAGGCTTGTTTTAAAGAAGGGCTAAAATAAGAGACACCCAGATTAGTTAAATGCACAGATCATTAAAGACTTCAGCTCTTTTTCATATACGTATCAGAAATGGCCATTTAACTGATACTGTGGGAATGACAAGTTTAAAGTTTTGATGGCACTTCAAACATTTTCCAGGAGCCAGTATCTTGCTTTCTGGTATTTTAAATTAATTTTAGTACTTCTAGTACAGTACATTTTCAAATGGGTTAAAATTTAGAATATTGTAATCATTCTTTGCTGACTACATAACCGTTCTGTCGTAATGCCATGGAATGTTAAGATAAGTCCAATTATTTAAAAAACTACCTTTTGATATCTTGTTATAATGTAGGAGCTTGGTAGAACAGTTCATTTAAGTTTAAAGGGTAAGCTACAATGGCTTTGGTGTAAAAACAAACCATAAAGGAAAGCGGTTTATTTTCACACAAAATTAAAGCCTGGAGTGATTTGTTTTGTTTTATACCTCAACTTCTTGACATAAGAGTGCAAGATACATTAAAAAAAACATAAAACATAAAAAATACAAAGAACAAATGGTCATATTTGTGCCCTCAAAAATTATTCTCACCCTTGACAGAGATGAGTAAAGATGGATGGACGAAAGAAACAATGCAGGTAATTAGCTACATAGTATACTCAAAAATAGAGGACATTATATTTTTAATAACAAAACAATTGCTCAAAATGAAAGATTTTGTTCAATAAGTCATTTTTTCCATAAAGACAGGCGTCACATTTATTCACATTTTCAGTGCTCTGAGTACATTCCCTTTGTAAGGACAATGTTACTGAGTCACCTTTTATAGTCGCTTACGAGATCCGCAAACACACTGGGGGATCTTTGACCATTTCTGCATTAGGAACAGTCTGCATTGGTTGATTTCCCTGTTCAATTCAAACCACACATTTTAGATCAGATTTAAACCTGGGGACAGCGGTAATCACTGCAAACAGTGCTTCAGTTCACCATTTGTAGGTTGATTTTGATGTATTGTTGGGAACATTGTCTTGCTCATAGGTCCATTTGCAACCAAGTTTCGAGCTTTCTGGTGGGGCAAAGTCAGTGTTGCTAATTCTCTTATCAGCGGTGCTGGTCTGTCTGGGTTGTTGTCGCATGCCACCTCTCGTCTCTGTCTTTGTGCGATTAGAAAGGCACGGCATTGTGATCATGTCACTGTGATCACGTCGTTTACTCCTTTAAGAAACAACCTTATCAAGTGTTTCGGGACCAATAACCTTATAACATCAAAGATCTACCAACATATTTAACGATAGCTATAATGCCCTTTTCAACATAAGCATTTTTTTTTCTGATGCCAAATTCATTACTGGTGTACATGGGGAAGCCCAATTTTGGTCTCACCTGATTATAATAACAGGGATGAGTCAGCTCAGATCAGTAGTAAGGGAAAGTCAGGAGAACTGTTTAATTTTGTGAAAATTAGGTGTCAAGTAAATCTTATATTCATCTCAAATAAAAGAAGAAACAGCATGAGTGACCAAAACAGGCAGATGACTTACAAGTAATTGAGAAATTCCATTTTTAAGATAGGATGGAAACTTGTGTCTACATAGATGGCACAGCATAGAAATGGCACTAGCCCTATTTGAAAAGCAACCTCTGGTCAGAATAATATACAGATACAAAATATACAAAATACAGATTAAGATGTGTCTTTCACAAAAGTAGGGACAATCCTGCATACCTAAGGGTGGGCTTGCAGGCTATAGCCTGCCTTCTTGCAGTATTAGCACCATGGAGCAGCAGTAGCAAGTGGGAAAGGTGGAGATCCAAGGAAGGGTCACCGAAGTCAGAGACAAATTGTGCTTGTAGCTGTCATGCTGGAGGGAAAGGGTGTTTTGAGGTAAGAGAAGGTTTCTTCCAGGGTACTCCTGCAGTCTGTGGAGATGTTCTAAATCTGCCTCCAACAGGGGCCTTAGCACCTTTCTAGGGACAGCCAGGGCAAGGAGGTCTGCCAAAGGCCCTATTCCACAAGCACAGAAAGAGACATGTGAGGCAATATGTCAGCACTAACAAGGACATGGTCTTCCTGAGCACCAGGGGATGGAACCTGGCTCTGTTAGATTGATATTAGCTGGTTTAATTCAGCCATTTTGTAGTCCAACATTGGAAATTTACCTCTCACTCTGTCCTGTGATCTAACACCAGGCTCTTTTCTTGTAAAACTGTATTTTTTCAGTTTTATAAAGCCCAACAGAAATGTTCAACATAAAAACTTACTCACACAAAGTATACACTCTCTATATATCCATAAAAGAAACACAATCTGACTCCAAAATGATTGCTTTGTTTGTTTACCATGGTTCTTTCCATGTCTTCATTCAAGTAACTTGCCATCTCATCTCTCATTTGAAATTATTTATTTTGCCATCTCATCTCTCATTTGTGTTCTTCAAATGTTGTCACCTCAGAAACATTAATCTCATAAAAAATTCAATTTTGGTAATTCTGCGATAAGAGACAAGCACACCTGCAGCACAGTTGTAGAAGAAGTTGGTTTAAGAGGAATAAATTAGTTTTTACACATAGCGCCGCATCATTGGAACATTATTAAGGAGAATCAATTTATTTTTGCCAAGATAATTGCATTGGTGCCACTTTATTTTTACCTAAATTATGAATATAAATTAAGCTAAGGTAGTATTGTAAATGGTACTAGTGTCTTGCTTCATTTAAGCCATTTTTCAAAACCTTAAACAGAACGTCACCTATATGGACAAGGATTGACCAGATTTGGCATCTCCGCGAAGGGGTTAAGAAGAAAGCAGTGGTGAGCTCAGTAATCACAAAGGGCCTAGTAAGCCAAGGGAGACCACTACAGTTCATGACCAAAGAATTGTCACCATAATGAAGAAAAAACCCCAAAACAGTCTTCAGGAATTGGGCGCGGATGTGTCAGTGACTATTGTCCACAGAAGAGTTCATGAACAGAACTACAGATGCTGCACTACAAGATGCAAACCACTAGTTAGCCCCAAAAACAGGATGGCTAGGAAAAAGGTCTTGTGGACAGATGAGACCTAGATTCACTTCAGAGTGATGGCAAGAGCAAAGTGACACTAATTTCATAGCATAATGTAATAATGTAATTTCTACAATGTGAAAACAAAAAGGATAAAATTACCCCTCAATAAAAACTAAGAATGTGCACTTTAACCACATGTGAATTGTTTGATTACAAATATAAAATTGTGGAGTACAGAACCAAATCAAGATATAAAAATAGAACAGCTCTGAGTTGGCTGTACTGAATCACCTAGATCCTGGGTTTTCAAGTGGGGATTGCACTCTAAGCTGGCCATCCCCCTTTTCACGATTGCAATCTCATCCACAGCTTTAGGTGACAGTCTGCCATTCAGCATAAGATGTCCCGAAATCATATGAACTTCTGGATATCAAAACAGTGAATTTCCAGCCACTGTTAGACTAAAGCCTAATTCTTATGACCTTTTAAAAATCAAGGATCCACCTATTTGAGTCAAAAACAATTGTCAGGGTAGCCGTTCTTTGCAAGTCCTACTTCTCATTACTTTAACATGTTTTGCCACACTGATTGCTGATAGTTAACACTGACTCACCCAATTAATAGTCTATTATTTGTTCATGTCATTATAAAACAATATTTATTCATCACTGGGAAACCATTATTCGACTAAGCAGGACGTACTGCACACAGCAGTACAGCAAGTGTATATGGTTTTTGTCATGACAATGGACACCCCAGACCAGGTCATCCCAGAGGTTATCTGAGTATAGTGGAGTAAAAAATATGTTTCTGTATATTATACATTTTTCATGAGCATTCATACAAATTAAATACTGCAGTAGTTACAGGCACAGCACTCGTTGCAGAGTACATAATTGGTTTGACACTTTAAAAATTGTTTTTAAAAACAAATTTAAAAACAAATGTTGGGCTAAATTTTAAGAAGAGGTTGGTCACAGAAAATTTATTTGCTGGGAGTTTGTGTTGTGGGTTTGGAAAGTTCGGGAAACCCATTGCTCTAATGGGCTCATTGCTGAGTGACAAACAGTAATGGTTGCCGGCGATGGCACAGGCCTGTTAAGGGCCAATAAAAACAGTCAGTTTGCCCTGAGCGGTTGATCTATTCTGCACTCATAAGATGTGTTGTAAAGATGTGCAAGTAAATTTCCCTGATGCCTCCCAGTAGCTGGATGAGAAAGCTTTCAAAATACCAAGCAGAAAACCTGGAGATGAAAATCTGAGATCCTACTGTCCAGCTATTGCTTTTGAGTATTATTCCCATGTCCTACTACAGAAATACAACAGTAATGTTATTCTACTCTAATTTCTCTCTTCACAAGGCAATAGCTCCCAGCTAATGTCCCCAATATCTAAAAACAAGGTGCTAAATTAGTTTATACTGTAACTCTACTGATTGCTGTGAAAGTCTACTTTTAAATAATATTCTTAAATTCACTCATTAAATTCATGCAATGCGTTGGCATTTGTTTTTATTCATAAATTACTCATATGGGAGCAGTACTACCGTCAGTTCAGTGGTGACGGCGGCGTGTCACTTGACAGTCCCAGGGTTCAGACCTGTGGAACATTTCACAGCCTCTGAAATCTCTAACTGTATCCACTCATGTCAAAACGACCTAATTTTCCTACTGTATATACCCACCAAGGGGCAGGGTTCAAATGATACTATATCTCTTGAGGGGTCTATTAGTGGGGCTTTCAGTACCACAAAAAAAAAACTGTTTTTTGGCCTGATGTTACAGTACAACCACATTAAAAATGTCACATATTGATTGAAAATAACGCATTGTGGTAAGCATAGACTCCACTGGATGTTTATGACTGTGCGTGAGCTTTACTGAATGTAGCCCCCCACGTCCCCCCACCACACAGAAGAATTAACCAGGAGTTGCTTTCAATTTCTTATATTAACGAGTGCATATTAAAACACTGACGACTGCTGTATAGAAATAATAAAGACCATTCACTCACTTAAATGCTTCAACAAAGTGAAGCTATTTCGCTCTGGCAAAATGTCCTCATTGAGCTGTAGTGTTAGAAGTCACGCAAGCCTCATTTACAGCTAAATATTTATAATGAAATGTATTCAGCGCTTTTAATGATGAAAATCAGAAGATTTCCTATACACTGTCTGACATGGAACAAACAATGAAGGAACGGTGAATCAATAAATGCTGTCTCCTTCAAATGGTGCTGATATTAAAAGTTCTATGCTTTTAAGTAAACATGAGTCAGACCAGCTCCAGCAGAACTCCTAATCTTGAAACTGATTTGACTGACATTTTATACAACATCCTGTATCGGATTCATGAGTATAATGACAGATAATCACAATTAAAGGGAAACTTCACACTCTCACTAGTAGAAAGAATCTACCAATGTCTAATGCTACAATTAGTGTATCAGAAGTGAAAGAAAACTGTGGTTTTACTGCTACAATAAATTACTTCATATTGATCATGACCTTTATAACTTAAGAAAATTCATAACATATTTGCTGTTTTTATTCAACATCTGAGGGGTAAGGAGGGAGGGAAGGAGGAGAGAGAGAGAGAGAGATTAAATTCTCAGTGTTAATAAAAAACAAAAACCCAGAGGCCTATGGGCAAGAAAATAGACAGCTAGAGCCTGTATTAGCCTCTTAATTCTAAATCAGCACGTGTGTCAGAGTGCAGATTTAAATTGGGTCCAGAAGCTCCCATAGCTAAGCATTTTGATCTATTTCAGGTTTTATCCCTTAAATGTGATTTGGATGTAATTTTCTGTCCTTACAGATAAGCTTGGTGTGATGTAAGAGACCCTGATTCTTCCTGGCATGCAGTATTGGTTTATGTAAAAGGTCCAACCACCTCAGTTCATTTTAAACTTGATCTCACCTCAGATTTGGGGAGATAGGGGCTCTGCCTTTGAATGTATTCCTAATGTTTCACATGGTAGTTGGAAATTTTGCTATAGTACTGATGTGGAAATGATTAACCTGAATATTTCAGTGGCGACTAAATATATACAGTGATCTCCATTACTTTTAGGTCAAAGATGTTTTTTCTTGATTTGGCTGTGTACTCCACAATTTTACATTGGTAATCAGACAATTCAAATTAGTTAAAGTGCACATTCTCAGCTTTAATTTAAGAGTATTTTTATACGTTTTGGTTTCACCTTACCAAAATGAAATTACATCACTTTTTATACAGTCCCCCTTTTACAGAGCATGATAATGTTTGGGAAAAATGACTAGTTTTGACCAGACTAATGAGTCTCTGAAACAGCTTAACAGGGTGATTTTCAATAAAAAGTCCTATACGTAATGTAATATTTAGTGCAATTAGATGTGCTCAACTTGTGTTTGACCTCTTTTAGGAGATGACTCAATACAACAATAACATAATACGACAAACAGAGGTCTTCCTTACCAGTGCTCTCTTTCTTATTAGTGATGTCCCAAACAGTTGATTTCAGTTAGCCTAACATTTGACCTATGTCACTGACTTTATTTCTTGTTATTTCTCAGCCTCATACTGGCTTCCTGGACTTCCGCTGGAACAACTCTAGTCCACATGTTGACAAACACCAATAACAGACACGAAAGACAATCAAAAGCCTAGAATCAAAGCTAGTCTCTTATTTTATTTGTCCTTTGTCTCTGAGGTCTTTGAGTGACTTGGTAATCAATGGATGTGTGCCATCTTTGGGGACATTCCTACTCGTTAAATGCTCCTTCAAGGAGCAAGGAGGATTCCGAAGAATTCTTGAGAAAGGAAACACAAGTGCATCCTTTGTGGAAGTATTTTTTGAAAACGCATCACGTATGAAAAAAATAAATAAAAGCTGAGAATAAAATCTGAGAATGAAAGCTGAGAATGTGCACTTTAACCACTTGTGAATTGTTTGATTACAAATCTAAAATTGTGGGGTACGAAACCAAATCAAGAAAAAATATGTCTTTGTCCCAAACATTATGGAGATCACTGTATTTGATCCTAACTACATATTTGCTTTGTTGTTTAAACTGCACTGCAGTAATTAGCTGATTGGAAAATTGCCAATCATCATTTGGCTTCAGTCCATCCATTTTGTTTTGTCACTTGAGGGCCATTGAGCCCATCTTGTTTCCTAGGAGAGAATGATGCGAAGCTTGGTAATTAGATGAGGTCTCGGAGTAATTAGTGGTGGAGAGTTGTTCTTAGGCAACATGAGAAGAGAAAACGGAGGAGAAGTTAGAAGGCCGGGAATGGACAAGGAACCTACGGTCATACAGACACAAGAAAGGAAGGTTTCTCCCCCCATCAGAAACATGAAGAGACTAGGAGGAGTCTGCACCCAAAACAAGTAAGCATGCTTGCTGCCGAAGAAGCTTTAAGGGAATGGAAAAAGCTTTAGTTTCCCCTCAGCCTTTATTTTCACTGATGGCAACTTGGTGAAAATGTGTGGGATGAATGAGCATCTAAATGGCCTGTCCTCTCTGTGCATTAATGGAGACAGATGTGTAGAATTCAGGGGAAGTAATTGGCTGGGTGAGGCTGGTGAATGGCTGTGTGGGGCTTCCTTGTCCTCTTGCTGCGAGTCAGGGGGGTGGTGGTGGTGGTGGGGGGGGGGGCGTGGATGGGGGGTGCATCAGTGAGGCTGTTTAAGAGAAGGTCACAGTTGGGAGCAAGGCAATTTGAAGTTGGAAATGAGCGGTGTCCTTTCTCATTTGAGCGTCACGGGCGCTCAAGCCTTTCAGACGCCACCTCCCCTTAAATATCAGGGAAGGATTGTATTACAACGCCCGTCCCTCCAGCCCCATTTTGTTTGTCTTTTCAAGGAATATAGGGAGGGGGAGTGAAAAAATGAGCCGTCAGTTTGACACACAATGATTAGGAAATGAAAATACCCAGAGTGAGTATGTGCCTAGTCACTGTAGACTTTTAAAGAAAATTGGAATATATATAATTTCATAGCAGCTGAGTCCATACATGGGAATTCAAAGACACCAACAAAAGATAGCTCACCTCTCACTTTGCCCCCCGCACCCCAACCCCACAGCTAGAAAACAAGAGGGAGGGGGGCTTTATTTTCCTGTGGCAGCACTGAAATTGGGATTTTGGGGATTGCACCAAATGGATGCTGTGAAAACACTGAGGGAGACATTTGCTCATTTCTGTTATTACTTTCCAGGCCTAGTTTTGTTAAGGTCTTGGAATATATTGCTAGTGAATAATGGAAGGACCCAGCTGGTCCTTCTCTCCAGGACAGCAAAAAACACAAAGAATAACAAGATAATCCACCATACATACTGCATGAGATGCTGATCTACTTTAGCGTGACAGTCAATAAGATAAGGGCTTTTCCAGGTATACTTTTCCATGGGCAGAAGCAGTGCCGTTGACTAAACGCACACCATACGCACACCTCTGTCAGCACAGAGAGCAAGATGGTCTCTATCTCAGCCACTGATTGATGACAATTATGGACAACAAGGAAAATATTTAGCTTCAATTTAGCTAGCTTCAAGTCCACAATTAGTACCCTGGTTTGATAGTATATATAGGTATTTAATTTAGCATTTACAGTTTTAATTCTTTTATTAAATCATAAAAAAGAATGATGATTAATATTAATGATTCTATGTAGGAGGTTGCCTTGCAATACTGATGAAGCTCTGTATTTTATCAAAGTTTGTGCCTCCTTTAGTTCAACATCTCAATAGTTCAATCATCTTTGTTACCCTCTTTCTTCTGCAGAAAATTTCAATTCAGTTTGGGCTGATGTCTACCTCGGGGGGCTACGCAAGTTGTTGTCGTGTTCTGGTGAGCAATAAGCAGCAACTGAAACCCAACAGCACTATAAGTGTCGTATTGATCTCCTTCTCTGTAGCTCCTGGATTAAAGAATAAAAGGGCCATTCAATAAAGTATTCATCCAGGGCAAAGTGAAACTTTTCCCTAGGGTGTGTCTCACTGTGTGACTGTGAGTGTGTGTGTGTGCGTGTGTGAGTGTGTGTGTGTGAGTGTGTGAGTGTGTGTGAGGTGTGTGTGTGCGTGTGTGAGTGCGTGTGTGTGTGTGTGTGTGCTTGAGTGAGTGAGTGAGTGAGAGAGAAAATTATTACATCTACTGAAATTGACACTGAGTACATATAGTGACATTTCTCACTTAAAAATGTGGGGCCCTTTATTACATATGTTTACCTGTGCTGTCAAATTAAGAAGTACAGACACACGCACGCATTAATGGGGGAAACTGAAACCAGTGAATATCAATACTGAGGCATAGCTGCACATTACTGCTAAATTCTTTATTTACACTGGCTGTCACCCATATGCTGCCTACAGGGACACATTTTGGAAAGAAAAGGTTTTGGAAAAAAGCATCAATTGGCTTTGAAGTCGAGATAATTTACCGGTTATAGCACCCCATGCAGCAATTCACATAACGTATTGCAGGTTGCTTCTATGAGCACAAATACAGCCGCATATATGACTTCTGGTTATAGTCGTTCGTACGGTATTGGAAAGCAATGCTGTATTTTGAGTACCCATATTGTTTATCCTACAAACATCCTTTTAATATATCGTGAGCCTATTCAAAGATATATTTTTATATTCAATTTTTTCACTGATATGACAAGTGGCACAAGAAAAGAAATAAAATTGTAACATTTAGTAAAATCCAAGATGGTAGCCAATTCAAGATGGAGGTGGCCCATAGTGCAGATAACACCCATAGAGTTTATGTACCTACTACAGAGATTGGTCACTGCAGCAAGTTTGAAGTTGAAAGCTAAAAGGGATTTTAAGCACACTTTTAAAGTTAATTTTTCAATATGTTTCATATTTAGAGCTCTATAGGCCACCATGGGTTTGTGTTGGGCCAGCTCCTTAGGGATTGAGCCTTGATGAGACTGTCAATGTAAATACCAAGTTTCATCACTTTAGGTCAAACTCTTTCAGGTGAATAAGATTTTTTTTGCGAAAAGCTATTTCCATTAAGTGTATTGTTTTACTGCAGCTATGTTTTACACAGCAACATTCTTTAAGTCTTTTTTTAACTTGTTGAATGTTGAGAATACATTCCACCTCTAAGTAATTCAAAATATTCTCCTTCTGACCTAAACTCGTTTCTTTCTACAAAAGACACATTTATCCAAACGGCAAACACTCTGGGATTTCACAAAGAGCAGGTCTGTCAGCCTGGAAGTCGGCAGTAGTTCAAGCCTCATGTGAGACGTGATGCATTATGGGAACAGCGCAGACGGCCTGTAAATCACGGCTAACGAGACAGAGCGGGATGATGGAGGGGCCGGGAATGTGGGGAGGCTGCAGAGGAATGGAAGAGTGGAATCTCCTCTTCTGACTCTCGTTCTGTCTCAGGAACTCACGGAGAGCCACGGTGACATGGCGCCCATTCTCCATGTTAATGGAGGCCTTGTCACAACCGAACACTCTGCCATTTTTACAATGCGGCGCTGGAGGAGGGGGCAAAATTAATCTACACTCTCTCACTGTGAGCCTTGCTTGAAAAAAAAACGTGATTTGGAATACGGCACCTCATTTTTCTTGGTCCTCGTAGAGAATGACCGAGGCTGCAAAAAATTGATTTTGAGACCCACTACTTGTTTAGAATGACATTTCTGTTTTTGTTCAGTTTTCTATGCTCATTTTGGTTCCCTTATATTTGCTCTCAAAGGGCCTATGTGTTCCTGTATTGTATACAATGTTCGCATGATATATTACAACTGTCCCGATGTGTGCTTGTAGTGCAGCATACTGTAGCTTATTTCATTAGTTGGGGTTAGGATCAGACCTCCTAAGTATAAGCAGTGGACTCTTTTTATGAATGAGTTCAACCCCATTGCATTGTGGAGAAGTATGCTGATCGAATCTAAACTTCTAGAGCTTTCTCCGCAATGGTCTGGATTGACCATTATGCACCACCAACACTCTTCTAGTTATGTCCAATAAGTCTTGCGAATCAAGACTAGATACCGAAAACTCTCTTAAACCAGCGTAAACAAAACAAATTGAACTCACCTGACTAATCAGAAACACCCGTGAAGCATTTTTCTCAAACATTTTGATGCCCTGAAATGGGGAGCTGTGTATAAAAAGTGCTGTAATTTCTAAATGGTGAAACCAAAATGTATATAAAATATGTATATAAAATAACCTTTAATAAAAGCTGAGAATCTGCACTTTGACCATGTGTGAATTGTTTCAGTACAGATTTAAAATTGTGTAGTACAGAGCCAAATCAAAAGTCATTTTGAATGAATGAATCAATGAATGAATCATTGCCTTTATATAGTACTTTTCTGAACACTCAAAGTGCTTATAGTGATGAGTGGGAACTCACCTCATCCACCACCAATGTGTAGCACCCACCTGGGTGATGCACGGCAGCCATTTTGCGCCAGAACGCTCAACACACATTAGCTAAGGTGGTGAGGGAGAGAACATTTTTAGCCAATTAAATCAGGGGATGATTAGACGGCAAGTTGGAGAGCCAGATTGGGAATTTAGCCAGGACACCAGGGAACCCCCTACTCTTTGCGATAAGTGTCATGGGGTCTTTAATGACCACAGTGAGTCAGGACCTTGATTTAACGTCTCATCCGAAAGACGGCATCTCCTACAGTACAGTGTCCCCATCACTGCACAGGGGCATTGGGGTTTATTTGAACAGAGGGAAGATTTCCCCCTGCTGGCCCACCAACACCACTTCCAGCAGCAACTCAGTATTCCCTGGTGGTCTCCCATCCAAGTACTAACCAAGCCCACACTTGCTTAGCTTCAACCATTCGACAGGAGCAGGGTGCCTGGTGGTATGGCTGCACAAATATTATCTCAAACATTATGGAAGGCACAGTATATGTTTGTCCTCGAGAGGTTGGTGTACTAGAATGACTGGTGAAAATTGATTTTACTCATGTCCATTATGGCTGCCAAACAGCTGTTCTAATAACCAAAAAGGGATTACATCAACATTCTTTGTGTATTGAAGGTTTTCACAATCGCTACGGTTCCATGCACAGTAATAATTCAATTTTACCCCGATTAAGGCAATACTCCGACTATGGAAGTTGTCATGTAAAGCTATTTTTCTGATTATCTTAATCTGGGTAAGCAGGGTGCAAATTGACCATTACATTACATTGCAAATCACTGGTTAAGATAGAACGTATCACAGAGTTCAAATTACCTCAGAGCCAGGGTGTGCTCAGCCCCCTAAAAGAGACCTGAGCTCCCCCATAAAAGAATCTAGTCTCTCGGTCTAAGATTGCAGATCCAGAGTGTAATTCCTTGGTGGTGAGGTCAAAATCAGAGTAAACTTAGCTCAAATTAAGACACTCAGATTTTTCAGATCTTTCCATTTATTGGTGCATGTAAACATCATCTAACATCAAATTTATTTCGGCTTTCTAAACTGCGCAAGCAGAAGGTCACCCAGACACAGTGAACTGGATGTTGTTTGTCTAAATCAAACTTAAAAACCAACATGGCAAACAGCAACACGTAGAGTGGTGTGAAGAGCGGCAATGAAATGATCAATAATTTTTATAAAGATGAAGAAACTCTCTTCATGCTTAATCAACTTGCAGGAGTGGGTTACTATGTCAGTTTCATAGACTGACTACTAAAATAATGAATGTAAACATGAATATTAAACAAATTATGTTATTCCAAATCACGTGAACGCTTAATCTGAATATTGCCTTAAACGAATTACTCCCAATAGTTGGGGTAATGGTGTGCCTGTAAATGTAACCACTGACAGGCTCTACCCCCCACAACAACTATCCACCATTTTACCACATCCCCTGCCAGTCAGTGGAGTCCTATCCCCACACCACCATAATCTGTAATTCACAACTACCAGTAGAGGCTTGAGGGTGGACGTCGATAACATCTAAAATTACCCCCTTAGACACCCAACTGTTCCCTGGACAAGGGTTTTGTCAAATAACTGCCTCTCATCAAATGGACACCCGAGACCATGACTGCCTTGCACACTCCTTCATCCCTCTCATGCTGTGCTCTCTGAAAACCCACAGTTCGCACATTAATAATACACAGTATTATAATAGCAGTTATTGCAAACAGCCCGAACAAGGAAATGAAATGATAGAAGACCTGCCAGGGTGGTGAATTAAATTTCTCCAATAAAAAGAAAGAGAAAATGTGAAATGTGTCTCTGACTCACAGTTTAAAGCTCAATAAGAATCTGAGAATAAATGAATACAAATCTGAGCCAATGAGACTGGATGGTCTGCGTGGATGTGCCAATATGCGAGAAAGTGCATGAGTTCAGGTGATAAAGTATGTCGCAATCAGAGCCATTACTGTGAGAATGCTATGCTGTGCCTTAACTTTAATTTTATGTGGCTTTGTCTGCATGCGCTGTGCCAGTGTGACTAATATAATATTTAGAACATACTGCAGGTATATAAGGTTATAGAACAGGTCAAACCTGGTTTCCACCTCACACAATTACTAACTGGCCAAAAAAAGCATGCAGAAAATCAAGACCAACTCTTCCCTATTGACATGACTACATTGACAAAATAAGTGTATTTAAAACATGACGAAACCACAACCCATCCAATCCCACGTACGTTCCATTTTTGGCAATAAAAAATATGACCTTCCCATTTTGTTGCTGGTTTAAACATCCATGCACAGTATGTTCTTTTGAAGCAACAACATTTTGTCCTGTAAATATTGCAGATATAATTTATGCTGTTATTTTTTGTTGTTACAATTGTACCATACCACTGTTACAACTGTCCTGCAAAATAATTCTCAGTTGTAACATCGGACTACATTAACATTTATTTAAATTGTACAAAACTGTTTGTAATCACCTCAAACTTAATGTGACCATAGAATCTTCATTTCCAGTTTCCATAATTCCAATTTCCCTTGCCTGACAAGGAAAGAAGTACTATACACATAAAAGTAAAATATGTACAGTGAGCTCCATAATTTTTGTGGCAAAGGCATATTTTTTTTCTTGATTTAGCTCTGAACTTCATAATTTTAGATTTGTAATCAAAGAATTCATGTTTTTTAAGTTCAGATTCTGAGCTTTTATTAAAAGGTATTTTAATACATTTTGGTTTCACCGTGTATAAATAACTGCACAGGATATTGAACACGTTTGATCCATTCACACCACCATATGGTCATGGATAAGTACCCGGTCCCCTCTATTCACACAAGACCTGAGTTCACAAGTTTACTGCTGTACCTGTCAGTATTGAACAGGGTCGTCCCATTTCAACGTCATTTAAAGTTCCTGTTTCAAAATTTGTTAATACAAGATTCGACATAGTGGATGGTACAGATGATCTGGTGTTTGGTCAGGAAATCCTAGACTTGGGATTATTACTTAATTAATTATTACCTAATTTATTGATCAAATGAAAGCTTAATGCAACTGCTCACGGTCTGCAATCATGTTCAAGCGAATGTATGGCTGAGACGGCTTGACGTTGCCACCAGTATCTACATAACAAGTGAGAATCTTTGATCAAAACCCATATGGAGTAACCCATGTCCATTTTTTCATACCAAAGCTGAACCATGTTGAACCTATGTAAACCCCAGGTCGTGACCAGGGTCGCAGGTTGAATCATTCACCTCGAAGGCAAGCCCAGGTTTTACCCATGTTGTGCTTCGATGTGAAACAGGTATAAGAGGTTTGAGAAGAGTAAAGTCGACATCAGAGGTTTAAACCAACAAATAATCTTACTTTTCGTTCTTGAATGTGCCTTTACTACAGATGCAGTATCTGCATGTGCAGGCATTAGTCCAAGGTTCAGCACTGTGACTCCATCTGTTAATAAGACACAGTTTAAGGTGAAATACAGTTCCTCTACCATTTTATAGTAATTTAAATAGTCAACATTTTAAAGAAGCTGTTATCGTCAGGGTGATAACTGTGCTCATTATAAAAACCATTATCCTCTTTGTTATGGTTGTTACTATAAAGTCCCTAGTGTGTTTACTAAACAGTGATTGCGCTGAAGATGTTTAATATTTAATAACATGCGTGACTGGAGAGAATGTCTGTCTAGGGAGCACAGCAATGCACTAGGGCTCTTTGGGCCATTCCTCAAAACATTCTTCCATTTTGTGTTGTTTTCTGTGTCTGAGCATTTCTGCACTCTTTCTGAGCTGAACCATTTGGAGTCACAGCATCAAGTAAAACTGCTCAATGAGATTCCCACTGCAATATTAAACAGCTTTTCATTCAATTCTGGGAGTTTGTCACACATAACTTTTAAAGAGAGAGAATTATAAAGATGTCAGTCGGTTTATGCTATTCTATTCACTCGCTATTCACTCCCCCTCTCTCTTTTACTCTTCCACTGTGTGTATGCCTCTGTCTATCTCAGATGCACACTTGAAGCCATGCATTTCTAGAGAGAAGAAAAACATGCTCGGGGGCTTCTCTTTGCCTAGAAAACTAGGATTGTCTCTAAAGAGTCTGTCACTTGCCCAAAATTCACAATCACAATAGACCCATGGTTACCTCTGTGTGGGTAGAAATTCTGTGTGAACTGTGAACAGCATATAACATCTCTTGCAGAACTACTTATACATTGACCTGGACCTCAAACTGGACCTCAAACCTGGACTTAAACTTAAACTTATTTGCCTCCTCAACTCCTCAGATCACATCATCCAACCCCTATCATTACACTTTGCTGACACCAAAGTATTGAAGATTGCTTCACTACAAACCTCAGTAACTGCCTAAAATACCTCATGCAGCTAAAAGGAAAAAAAAGACTTGTTGCACCTTATGTCGATAGATATGCTTAATATCATAAATATAAAATGTTATTGCTCAACATGTATTTAATCACTGCTGTGGCAGTGATTTGTTAAGGTTTTGCACATTTTAAATTTAAATAGATATTTAACTGAATATTTTTCTTTGAGAATAGAGTTTTGATTTTCAATTAATATTTTGTACAAAATTAAAATACTTTTTCCATATTCTGACAGACAAATAATCATGTTGTCACCAAGTTTTCCCCATCTGTTAGTCTTCAATTAGCCTACTATAACTAAATGTTCATGTTTGAATCGTTTATCTTGCTACTATAGCTTGAATTAAATACATCCAAACAAAAATATTATATGTATGCTTTACTTGATGAAGCAATTTAAGAGAACGGACAACTAAAATCCTATTCATTTTGAAATGTTAATTATTTTCCTAAGCTTAAAATATAAAGACCACAATAATTAGTTTTATAGAATATAATCAATTCTAGAATCTAGGGCAGTAAATATCTGTTAGTGAGGTGATATCTATCAAAATTTATTTCAAGCTTAAAATACCAGTTAAAACTAATTCATTCTGAAATGTAAATGGATTAGCCTTGATTGTTTTGATATCAATGTGAATGTACAGATCACTTTCAAACACAAGCTAATTTGGCTCAGTGGAATGATAAATGGAAAAATTTAGGGACAAATAATTTGTAAAAATTTTGTCCCATTGAAAAGAATAACATTTGATGTTGACAGCCAGCAGAGATTTCTCACAATGTGAAAATGATTGCCTGTAACTTAGCCGTCTGAAAAATACTGAGGCACATTCGTTTAAGGCATCACACTGTGGCCATGGATGACCTCCCGGATCAAATCTGGACTATGACAGTACCGACTGTGGCCGGTTGCTTCATAGGATGATGCGTAATTGATGCGCATGAATGATGTGCAATTGCGTCCCTTAGAGTATGAGATGGGATTGAACGGTCATTCGGGTGCATGTGGACTGCATGCTGAAGCAGCATATGAAAGGTCTTCCTCTGACTCCACTCTATATGAGCTTAGTTGTAGCCTGTGGTGTTAAAAGAAGCAACATATATATGCATGCATGTATGTATATATAATAAATATTTTCGATTTTATATCAACATTCGTGAGTGTAACCCAGCCATCCTGGCCAACCAAAGTCAGAGAAGAGAACCTCAGGCTGTGACCTGTGACACTTGAACTTGTGCCCTTCCCTCCTCCTACAGGTCATCTAGCTCTCTAGCTCATGAGGGAAGGGGAACGGGCAGGGCCTGGCTCCCATCAGTCATTCCTCCCAGTGACGCCCATTAGACTGAAATGGAGCAGTCAGCCAGGTCTGGACCAGCTCCCATGGCAGAGGACGTCTCCTCCCATCTCATCGCAGCCATCTGCTCAGACCAGAAGGCAGCCACCGCACCCGCCTGCCAGAGATGTGCTGAACCCGCCATATTTAATTTGAGAGGAGCGGGCGGGAGTGGTCGGGTCAGACCCCCTCTTGACCGGATCGGACATTGGGTCGTCTGTTACCTGCCGACCCTTTCGTCTGCTGCTGAGAACTCCAGCACAGGAGGGAAAGAGGCGCAAGAAAATACTGCCAAAAAAGAGCTATTTTATAGATATTAGACTATAATTGGAGGCAAAATGTGTTTGACTGGTTTCAGGCAGGGATTGTTGCTGACGCAGGGAATCAGAAGAGTAAATATGAAAAAAAAAAGAACTGTACAAAGAACAGAGATATAGAGATACAAGCAGTTTTGGGGGGAAAAAAATAGATCAGGTCAATTTGTACATTACACCCTAAATCTAGCTGTAGTTCTGTAAAACAATTCTTTGAGAAGAAAATTGGCACTCAAAAGAAAGGAAGAAATAAGACTAGGAGTAGAACTACTTTGAGTATGCACAGTGAACATATATGCTTTGTGCTCATTTCTAAACTCACAATTGTGAAGAAATGCGTCAAAATTGATTCTATGGAGTTTCTGATCTGATGGTCCCACAGAACGATACTTGTCAAGTCTCATGACATTTTGTGACAGGGGATCTGTTGAAGACAGAGGCAAAGCAAGTCGCTAAATTAAAGTTAAAGAAGCAAATTGCCCTCCATGTATGGCCTCAGGTAGAGATCCATTTAGATTACATTTTTCTGTTTTAGGACTTAAATTTGTGAGGTTCAAAGCCCCCCAACCACTTTCCATTCATGGTCATTCCGCAACAGTTCTGTACTAACTGTAGCCAGCCTGAAAGCCTGCTTACCCTGCCTCCCCCACGGTGTGACAATTAGCAGTTATTAGTGGCTGTAGGAGCCCAGATCTGCACTATTGAGTGAAAAGGCACTAATCAGCACTGCCTTTATTCTAAAATTCTGCTATTACCCAGCTCTCTTTGCTGTCTTTTGGTAGAGCACAATGTGATCAGCCCTCCATTCACACCACTTCTTCAAAATCTTAAGGTTTTACTTTATTTTTCTTTTCTTTTCTTTTGTCCGCGACATTGTCACGACGGCAGCGGGAGAAAGCTGAAGTGGAGGTCTTGAAGCTAGGCCTTTTGTCAGAGGGCGAGCGCGCACATTTGTGTGGGAACAGTGAGCGGGCCTGCAGGCCTGACGGGCCGTGCCGCTTTCCTCCATTGCGGCGCGGAGATTGACCGCCAGCCTTCCCCTAGAGTACAATGCCAGAGAGAGAGAGAGGGAGAGAGGGAGAGAGAGAGAGAGAGAGAGAGAGAGAGAGAGAGAGAGAGAGAGAGAGAGAGAGAGAGAGAGAGAGAGAGAGAGAGAGAGAGAGAGAGAGAGAGAGAGAGAGAGAGAGAGAGAGAGAGAGAGAGAGAGAGAGGTGACAGGGTCACCCGTGTCCCTGGTGATTTGTACGACCGCTCATGGGCCCGCGTTTACCGTTGCACTATTGTCGGAGCTAAATGGCACGGTGAGAGGAACCAAAGAGGAGGGTATTCATTTGCTTTATCGTCCCTGGCCGCACAAACCCTCCCTTCCCTCACTTGCCTTTAATAAACAACCTTGGATGGAGAATTTAATTTAAACCAGGGCTATTCGGCATCTTCGACGCGAGAGAGAGAGAGAGAAGAAAAAAATTGCGTCAATAAAGAAGGGAGCGTTTAGGGGGCAGACAACCTTTACAAAAGAGCATCGTGTTTGGCAGCTCATCCGCGTAGCCGCCGGGCTCACGCTGGCTGTATGAAGCACCTTCCTTTCTGTGCTCACTCCACATACGTGGCACAAAAGATGCTGCACCCCATGATATAAAGGACAGGTTTTATTGCGAGAGCTCCGGACCGCTGTTGACACAGCTGTCTGCCCAGTAGTTGTCGAAAAGGATTATTGGAGAGAAGGGTCTCTGGTTATTACCCTCTTTTGTTTACTTGCTGATTGATCAAATGAGAGAACATGCTGGAAATACTTTTTTTTTTTTTTTTTACACATTGTTTTCCTTTATTTTTTTTGCTGTTGTGGTTCCACAGTGAAGCATCGTTTATGGTACACACTGAAATTTCATTACAGAGCAGAGTCTTATAAAAATAGTTTTATCGTGGCGAAGAACCGGTGGCATTCGCCTTGTTAACATCCCCTGCTTGTTGGATATGCAGATTTATGCAGATCCATGCATGTCCAAATATTGACCTTAACCTGTTAGATGTATACTGTAAATATCAAATTTCCCTCATTTGACCATCTTGAGCGATCCCACCTGCTAAAAATAATTTACTCCCTATTAGTATGCAAATCTATGCAGCCATATTCAGCTCTTGGATTAAATTAAAACTTTGATCCAGCTGCTAATCGCAAATTACAAACCAGCTTCTGATGGCTGCTGCTTCTGTCTTTGTCAGAGGGCTGTTCCTCAGGGGGAAAGCCCCATCAGCACAGGGTCTGACAGAGGCAGGTCTGGATTCTCCTGCTGCATATTAAGTAATCCCTCTCCGAGAGAAGTAGGAATGAATCTTCCAAAGTATTGAACTGCCAAACTGCATGCAGAGCATTACTATTACTAGTAAAGCAGGCTGTTTTCACTGTTTTCAGTGTGTTCATTGAAATGCTTAATTCCATTCAGTATTTTGCATTATTTAGTAATGCAAACTATCCTTATTTTGCCATACAGTACCTTGCATCTGCTTGAAGACATAAGAGCCGGTTTTGGCTCAATGTTTTTTTGGCAAGTATGTGCTCGTACATACAGTTAAAGATGGACGTGTGAACACATGCGCGATGCTAAAGGCAGAGGCCTTCCCACATGGGGGGCGGTGGGGGGGGGGGGTGTATATGTAGAAAAAATGTGCCCGGGGGGGCCTGCAGTTCCTCTGTGTAATGTGATGCTGAGTGAGAGTGGCAGTTGCAGTTAACAATCCAGGGCAAGTGCGGGTGGGCTCCTCAGCTGAGTCTGATTGACATTCCATGCTTGTTTAATCAAAAGACACAGTGCATTTCAATGGGGCATCTTTATGGGGTCTTAGGTGTGCAATTTTTTTAACTTACATGCGCTTGAAAATGAAATACGCCAACCGACTACGCCATTATCATCATTATCACAACTTGATGCAGTATAACATTCAATTGTAAACATGCCTCAAGGATTGTGAATGTTAACTTGTCCACAGTCCATTTTCTATACATCAAGGAATAACACCACTTGCTTCCTCAGAAAATGGGTGCTGCCAGGGCATAGAGGTTCCCGGGAAAGCACATGATCACTTTGTTTGAATCTGTCACCTTCAGATTCATTTCATTTTCACCACCGAGGAGCCACTAATTTAATGTGCCACATTGCTGATTGCTTGTTGTGTAGAAGGAAAGTAAAGCAGAGTTTTTGGAACCGTTTAGGCATGGTGTTACTCAAGGGCAAGTGAGGAAAAAACAAAGTGTAGACTGCTTAATGGCTTGATGTGGAAGAGCATAGAAGAATGACCGGATTGACCACATGGCTTTTCAGAGTACAGTGCCAGAAGAAGTCTCCTGGAGTATGGTCTTAGAAAAACATGTTACCAAAAAAAAAAAAACGGTATATGACTCACACAGTTGCAAAGCTTATGATGCTAATAGCGTCTCTGACAATGTTACATTAGCGGCAGTGTAGTAGAATGGGAGTAGGACATTGCTATTGTACCCTTGAGCAAGGTACTTAACCTGCATTGCTTCAGTATATATCCAGCTGTATAAATGAACGCAATGTAAAAAAAAAAATAATAATATATTTTTAAAAATAAGTTGTGTAAGTTGCTTTGGATAAGAGTGTCTGCTAAATGCCTGTAATGTAAATGAAGATGTTACAATAGTGTATACGTAAGAATCATCTTATATAGCGTACTATATTTAAGGCCAGACATGCGCAAATCCCAGCAGTGGTCGCTTGCCTGTTTTCCTTAAGCATTAACGTATCTTTTCTGTCGATATAAGATGGAGGTGTTCAGGTATTTTCTATTGCCTCCTCATTAAATACCGGTGCACCCGTTTGTCTAAAATAGGATAGGTTAAGTTGTTCAGAACCAGACTTGAAACGTAATGAAATATCTTCAAAGGAAGATATTTCATTGATTTTAGGGCTGGTAGAGCAACTATTTTTGAATGGTGAAGGCAAGCTCTCGATCAAATTCCACAACTGTACTAGTGAGAAGCATAGATCTCCCTTACCACCTGCTTTATTGGAAACCTCTTCCTGGAATATTTGCTTGCGAATATTAAAAAGACAGCTGCTAGGCGCATGGAAATTATATCATAATTAGCAGGCTTCCGGACCGGCACACCGCATGAAAACAGATGGTCCCTTAATTCAATTACCAGTGCAAATGACTGACCAGTGAAACACTAGCTGAGCACAGCGACCTTCATGCTACCAACTGCAGTCTCTAAGACTTCTCAACTTTTTCTGCCCTGTACTTTTTAGGAATCACGTTGGTCGACCGTCTCTTACCTCAACCACTGAAAGGTAGACAGAATACTATGAGGTTGTTACCGCCTGCCTCTTTGTCTATATGCAAACATAAGTGAACATTTTTTCAGGTTTTCGATGCAACACGGTGAAATAAATAAAAGGAGAGGAAGAAATCATTCCATCTTAGTGTGACAACTGTTAAGTGTGGCAGAAATATGCGAGCTACCATGTGCCACTATAATTCTTTACAGTATATGTAAGCATTCATGCGGTGGAAAAGCATCTGTACAATATGTGGCAGATGTACAGTAAATGAGGGGTTAAATCCGCAGTTGCCACCGGGGGTGAAAATGATGACAGAATGCGCAGCCAGCCCTTATTTAAACATCATGTAACAAACTCACTGTATCATATGGGAGTATTTGTTTTGCATTCCAGTTTATGAACAGATCTTTACTGAATCACTGGCCCATTATGGACCAGTGCTATGGCCAAAGCCTATAAATAGTGACAGGCATAGTTTTCTCAAATAAATTCCATTAATCAGGCTAGTGCAGTAGAACAACATTTTATTGCAAAGTGAAGTAGTGTATTTGTGCTTTAATAGATTGCTAACTTCATGTAGCATTATATTGTGCTCCACAAACAAGTACTGGTACAGAATGAAATGTGGTCCGCAGACTAAGCCGACTACACCCTTAGGAACTGTGGCTCACAGTGTTACTACACTTCAGCAGTACCTGTCTGTTGCCCTGTGGACAATAACTATACTCGGGTCCATCGATCTACATGGCATAAATTATAATGACTGGGCTCAATGTCATTCATTCTGTAGACTCATGAATAGAGAACACACGCTTGATATCAGGGACTTTTTCCAAGAGTGTTTAAATTGAAGAGTCTACAGATTCTTACACGTCATCAAAATTCCCTGGTTGTGGGCATTGGGAAAGAAGATGACATGTTGACAGGGATGAACAAATGCTTCTCAAATGTGACATAAAGGAATGCAACCGGATGAAAATGAAAAAGACAAAAACAACTAGCTACTGATTGGTATGGATTATTCCGCCAATTGATTGATTGATCATTAATCAAGCAAAATGAACAAATATAGATTGAAGGGATTAAAGACAAGATTTCAGCATCCTCTGTTTAAACATAAGAACATTCCTCTCTGATTAGCCTCTCTCAATTTGAATGCCACCTCACTGCTGAAAATGTGAAATAAAAGTACTGCTTACGGTCATCGAGTTGCGTTCTGTACTTTGAAACTCACCACAAGCATCTGGTGAACCTTTGAGAGTGAGGAGCAGACTCAAGCACTACTTCGTATCTGTGAGATTGACTAAATAAAACAACTACAGTACCTTGGGCCACCCAGAAATTCTACAAACCTTCCAATTAAATCAGAACGACTGTGGCCGCGTGACTTACTGATGCATACCAATGGAAATGCCAAGATATCTGTGTGCAGTAATCACTCCAATAAGTGAAGATTCCATTTCACATTTCTCAAATGAGGCCATAGTACCTCTCAGTGCATTTTAAACATGTGAACCACAGTTCACCCCCAAAATCAGGCAACTTCTGCCACACAGAAATGTGCATGTTTCTCAACAGCCTTCTGGCTTCCCTCATAGGTATCACGGGTAATATTATATTTAACATCACTCCTGTGTAATATTTATGACCTCATCAAAGAGCATGCAAATGCAGTACATCCCTCCCACCCCCCACACACACTGCCTCTCTATCCCTTTTTCTTTAACCTCCCACTTCTTGTTCCCTTATTTCTTCTCTCCAGTATACCCACTCTTCCATCTCTCTTTAAAGGTTGATTGTGTTTTCACTCTCCCTCCCAAATACTGAAGTTCTTTTCAGTGCACACTCTGGAAAATGCAAACCAAAACAAAACAGTGCAGGCTGAATCTTTTCCACTCAATTTTCAGCAATTGATCCACATGCAATACCGCGAACAAACATCACAAGATCATGTTGTTTTTCCTCAGTAAATATCATTGCAGGCACTCATTTTATTTTTACCCTGAAATATTGCATGAAGGAAGACCTTAAAGACAGATTTAAGGTCCCTAAATAATTATCTTCAATACACCACACCCAAAATTTACTGCAGTCACATGCCAAAATTTATCATTTACTAAATCTTCCTCTTATCTTTATCTTATTTATGTATACATACACACAGCAGGTTAAAAACCCAGTTGGACTCCCAGTTGAAGATCACTATACATCACAGAAACTGAAATATATGATTAAAAATATAATGGAATATTGTGGAATTCTTCTTTATTTACCAAATTTTTTTTTGCAAACTAAAAGCCAAATTAGTATTCTAATTATTGTATTAAATCATTTAGCAAACAAAATTTGTAATTTGTAAAGAGTCCAGAGATCCTGAGAATTCATAAATTCTGCAATTTTTTTACGCCCTCTTTGACCTGCAGATTATAATAACTTTACACAATATTTGAAGACTGGATAAAGTTATGTATGGTGGGTACTAAGCCAAAACAAAAATAACAGTTACAGATTTATGGAAAATTGTTGATTCAAACATAAAGAATGAATTAATCGAGCTAATATCATTAGCAAAAAGATTTCAGTAATACAGTAGAATCCACTTGAAATACTGAATAACACCAGATGCAGTGATGAAAATCTGTTGGCATTCTCATTTAAATGCTATTAAAAACTTAGCATATAGTAATATAGATCTGTTTCTAAGAATATTTCAGCTCATTTAAAGCATGAAATATTCGCTGAATGCTTAACTATTTATGCCACAAAATAATTTATTTTTCCTTTTGTTTCAATAAAACTTATAAAATACATTTTGTATTGGAATATGTGCATCATCTTCCTAATATGCCCAATATTTCACAGCCCCAAATAAAATATTGGCATAAACAAGATTGCACAAACAGTCTGGTTGCTAAAAGAAAGGTTATTTCTACAGTCAAGAAAAGTCACCTGCATGTATCATATGGCAGTCAATGAGCCAAAGTAAAGCCATTGAAAATCCCCCAGTCTATGCGTCTAAACCTTCCTACAACAAGGACACCATGCAAAACGAGGACAGAAAACAAATTTTAACTGGCAATGCTGGTCTCACAATATATAACTGCTACCAATACACAAAATTAAGTGAGTGAAATGATTAATTTATGCTTCAAATTTTAGTGTGGCATATATAGCCAGATGTTTCAAATATTGTTGACAAGAATTTTCACCTCTAATGCTGAATTTAATATTTTTTCATAGAAAATGAATAGTTATTTTACATTGAGAGATATTTTTGTGGTTGATTTTTACCAAGCAGAAATTACAGTAGACTTGGGCTATTGGGTGGCTGATCCTGTTAAGCTACAGTTCAAGTGCATGATTGGGCCCCTGACCTACAGTCTATGACTACGGCAATTGGCCCCACACGGCAGCACAAAATTGGTGATACCATCACATCACTGATAGGGTGCCCAAGGTTTGCTTGTTACGCTGAGCATGAAATGACTCCTGTTGATTCATTTGTGCAAACTTGGCTTGTGGATTCTGGTGTGGAAAAAAGTGCCTGGCAACATACCATACTTTGAAAGGGAATGTGCACTTTTCAGTGCTCCCACCATAGCAGTGCGGATCACAGCATGGCCAAGGATGTAGCCCAGACAATTGAGCATTCCAAATTGGAGAGAAAATGGGCGGAAAAGCTTCAGGTCAGTTTTAATTAAATTAGGACTGCGTCCATAAGGTATACTGCAAACCCTCATATTCTCTGTACTTACCCTCGGAACACTGGGGATCACATCTCCAAACAAGAAACCAGGTGAGAGAAGACTGTTGAGATGACAGCTGCTCTGCGTCTGTGCTGCCGATGGTAGAATTCTTTCATATGATATGCTAGTCATTCTGCCAAAAGAAAAAAAAATATATATATATCAGTTTACAACCATTTCATTGATTAAAATAATTATACTGCGTTTTGATGATTTCTCTTCATTTTGGTGAGCAGATGAACTAATGTTAGGACTACTGACCATACCCAAATTGTGCTCATGGGGATTTATCAACCTCTGATCAGTCTAATCAAATAATAGTTTTAACAGATTATTCTATGGGAATAAGAATAATAAAATCTCATGAAACACTTGTTATTAATTTCCATTATCAGAGTTTAAACCTTCAAATTAACTTAAATCATTAGTCTTTTGTTTTGTGCAATTTGATGCAATCAATTTGGCCTGTGGCTATCACAGAAAACTATCATGTTGGGTAATGTGGGTGCAGTATGGATATTTAATATATTGAATTGTATAAATAAACACTACTTCCTGTTCTCTAGGCATTGGATCTAGGGTTGTCATAATATTGGTGTCATTATTCCCCCACAATGCATCTGAATGCAGAAACCGACAACTGCAGTGGATTATAATACATTTGAAGCAGCAGATAAAAAATATTATCTCTGAAATGGGCGGTAATACACTCTTCACTGCACTAGGTTAATGACTATCCTCTGCCGAGTTTTACTAAACCACAGGTTATTTCTGCACGTTGTTTATCCATATATGTGCAGTCAAATGCAAACGTATTGGGACAGTCGTGTCAAAAATCAAGTTGTTTTTCCTTCATACCAATCTAATTTGTTTTTCAAACCAAACAATGACTATGAAGCTAAATTCACTGCGCCTGCATTTATTAATTTGATCTTTTTAAACCAACATTACAAATTACAACAATACCATTTAATGAGTCAAGTCCCCCTACTCCAAGTTAGTATAAGTACTGGGACAAATGACTGTCAGCTGTTTCAGATTTCACAGGTTTGCCATATTGCTCTAATTATTTATGAATCGAAAACTGTTAGTGTCAGGGCATAGGTTATATAATTTGAAAGCATTTGTAGAGTCTACTTTATAAGCTAGAATATACATGACAAGCAGACTGCAGAGGGCCAGAGAACAGAGTATGACAACCAAGGTAGCTATTATGAGGATGAAAGAAATGAAAAAATAATTTGGGGCTATTCAGAATGTTTGTGTATTCCAAAGTCATCAGTA